>NW_009617770.1:0-3105 GCF_000690535.1 Cariama cristata | reverse complement strand
GGCGGCCGCCCCCGACAAGTAAGTGCCTACCTGCCTGGGGCCCTCCGGCGCCCCTTGCTAGACACCTGCCCCGCGGCTTTCTGGAACGGGGACTGTGTCTGCACCGCGACCTTGCAGCCTCCACTGATCTCCTTCCGCTGGTCACACAGGTGTTGTAACATCAGCTACCTGTCCTGGGTGCCAGGGCTGCTTCATGACTTCGTGTGTGTGTGTGGTGTTCTTTCTTGTCGCCCTTCCCCTGGGCTCGAATACCAGCATAAGAGAAATGAAGCAACGATGTTTCTTAGGTGAAAAATGTCTTTGAGACGCTTAAATAATGCTGCTTCGTTACAAAATAATGTGCTTTAATACCTGGGTTATCCTTTCAAAGTTGTAGCCAAAAAAAGTGTGTTTTCTAACACTTCAAATTTCTGGGATTTGATGGTTACCAGACAGGGACCATACTGATAGAAAAGGAGTAGCATTTGAAAAGGGAAAATATCCTTTCTTTGCTGATCAGTTGTTAGGTTTCGAGGACCAAGTTTATTGTGTAAAGTAGTCTAGAGTTCCTTTCCTGTCAACAGCGATGGGTAAGCTCATCTTGGTCCTTGCGAGTGTTTCCCTGGGTCAGGGAGACTGGGATTGCTGTGGGAGTGCTCTCTTTACATAGGCTAGCTGAAGCAAATGATGCAAAGGTCTGTGAGACCTAACACTTGGGAAGAGACTTAAATAGCGCAGACTGCGTGAGGACCTCTGGATATCGTTACAAGGTGTCTGCTCTTTTATGTGGGCTATTTTACTTCCATTTCCAAAAGCCTTTGAAGGCAGAGCTGATTTACTCTCTAAAAGTCTCTGACGAAGGAAGCCATAATATATATTGCCTCTGCTGCATTTTGGCTCCATGGTGTGCCACTGGGTATTATGCATACCTGCTGTGTTTTCTGTAGGCTTCCATAATTCCTGTTTGATTTTTAGGATTCGTCTGTCAGCGGTCAGAAACACTTTATCCGCACAAGCTGTATTAATTGGCAACCATTTACTGCCACGCCTTGTGCTGCTGCAACTGTGTCACAGAACAATCACAGAAACCTGTAATTTATTGGAAGTGTGGAGCCTTACGCAAAGATTAGTAACTGGGAAGTGTCCTCTTAGCCGCAAGAAAATCCTTCCAAGCAGAGTTCCTGTGGAGTAGCAACAAATCAGCAAGACAGAATTCAGTAGATGATTTAGAGCAGTAGTAAACGTGAGCACAAAGGAGGTGGTCATTCTTTGGATGCTTCTGTTTTTGTAGTTGTTGCATAATATAGCGGTCAGGGTTGGATCAAGAACTAAGTCGTCGTTTTCATGTGTAGGAAGGCTCATCTTAACTAATGTTTGAAAAATTAGCTTCAGAGTAGCTACGGATTACACCGTATTGCAAAGCTGTTTCTGATCAAGAGGGCTGATGTTTTCCCTCAAATGTCTAGAATGGTATTGTGGTTTTCCTCTGAATCCTTACCTCTGCCTTCTGAGTGCCTCTTGCATAGTTAAATAGCATTGCCAGTTAAGGCATGTACTTCCTAGGATTGGTAAGACTTCCTTTACAAATGGTAAAAATAAGTGGAGTACATGTTGCAGAAAATGGATTTGGGTGGGCTGGAGGCGGTGCATTTATTTCGTCTTTTGGACTCTTTGTGAAGCAGTTGTGAACTTTTCTGGTCTTTGTGTCACAATTGAAGTCAAGTGAAAATTGATAAGGGAACATTAATTGAAGTAAGACTAGTTCCTTTAAAATACTTTGTGCTTTTCCACAAAAAAGGGCGCTATCAGAGAGCTGGGTTTGCGCTTTTTTTGGTAAGAACAAAGAAACGGGATAGTAAAAAACAGTGAACTGCAGACTTGGAGAGACAGATAGAAGCACAACATGCCATCTGTTCTTTGCACAAGGATGTATGTGTGGTTTTTTTGCATCTGAAATGTAGGGGCTTGAGCCCAGGGTTGTATTTTATTTTCTTTGACAGAGGCAAATTGGAAATAAAGAACTTTTTTTTTATTAATTAGATCATCTCTAAATGAGCGCAAGATTGTTTTTTCTTTCTGTGGTCCAGAGTGATGGGGTAGAAAAGTCCTATGTTCCTCAAAAGTGTCCTGTAACATATATGGCATTGGTATTTAAGAAGAGCTGTGTTTTTTCAGCTGAGCGTGCACAGAATAAATAAAACTCTGATTGACAGCAGGACAGGAAACAACTGTCAGTTGTCTCAACTGGAAATACAGTATTGCCTTGTGATGCTTTAAGCTCCTCTTCTGATTGAACAAGCTGAAGCAGCAGTGGTTTCTAACTGCTTTTGTATTTCAAAGCCTGCATCCTGGCTATGTAGGCTTCCTGACATCTAAACAGCACCTATACCTGTGTTTTACTGTGAGATTATTGTGGCCTCTACTTACCAGGGACCTACACTACTCTGACGTGGATTTGAAGTGATTTCTGAATGTTGCATGAGTATTCGCTACCCAAAAGATTTAGTACTAAGGAACACCAATAAAACTGTAAATCACTTTCATTTCAACTCCTGCTGTGCTGATGTCCACGTTGAACAGGTGTCTTTGGTACTGCCCCGATCATTGGCATGGTTTCTGTAGCTGTGAGTTGCCTCCGCTCCCTGCGCAGGTTGCTTAAGCCTGCAGCCGAAGGAGCAGTGGCTGAAATGGGGAGGATGTTTAGGATAAGGATCTTGTATTTCTTTCTGCTTCAGGGTTTTGGTGCCTTACCTAATGTAGCCAGGAGAGGCCTCCCTCTGCTTAAGATTCACAGCCCTTGAGCTCCCGTCTGACTGCCTGGTGGTACGAGTAGCCTATGGTAAGGGGAAAAAAAACAAACCCAAATGAGAGAACTGGAACAGTTCTTGTTAAGGCTTTCCTCTGGAGGAAAGGCTGCTACTTCCATTCACAGTATCAGGGCCATATCATTCAGGCACATGTTAGAAATGCTGTGTAGCTACCTCCATGCAGGGATATTTACAGCCCTGTCCCGGGAAATACAAGAATAGCATCCAGCTACAAGCTGCTCTGGAATGGAGTGCTGGATCTTTGTCCTCTGCAATGGGTCCATTTCATGGGTAAAATACCCCCCACCTTTATTTTTTT
>NW_009617769.1:0-736 GCF_000690535.1 Cariama cristata | reverse complement strand
TTTTAAGCATCTATTTCTAGCCACTGATTTCTAGTTTGAGCCTTGTAGATTAAATTTCCACTAAAAAAAAAAAAGTACAGAGAAGGTAATATTTCTTGGGTGGTTCTTGGACAAGATTGGACATATTGGTGTGTTCAAAAGTGTGTTGTCTAGGCTACTTTTTTCTGAAATCTCGATTTCTTGAATGTTAAATTTCTTCATGGTAGTATCTTTTAATTCTTTGCTACTCATTTTCATATGAGTACTCCTCTTTATAACTTTTTGATTATATTAAACAATTCCCTTTTTATTGTTGAAACCTCTTGGTAATTAGTTTCCAGTACAGTTGGGAATATTATTTTTTGTTTGTTTTAATATTCACCTTTTATGTCTTAAGATTTGTAATTTTTGTCTTTTAATTTTCCATAATCTGTTTCTGTTTGATGCTGAGATGCCAGAAGTCTATGTGGTAGCCTGATCACTAGAGGAGGAATATAGGGTGTATCACTGCTTTATATCAGCATGTCAATTTATGTGAATGCCAAAAATCAGGTTTTTTTTCTAATAGAGCTTGTAGCAAGTTCATGTGCAATTTTCAGTCTCCTGTCATCTGACTTTGTTCAGTAATAATGCTCACAAATATCTGCTACCATTTAATTCCCATTATCTATGTATGTGTGTACATATATACATAAAGATTTGAAAATGTCCTGTGTTAGAGAGATAAAAGGTATAAACTTTTATATATATATATATA
>NW_009617768.1:0-21343 GCF_000690535.1 Cariama cristata | reverse complement strand
AGGTGTTTGTGTCCGGGTTTGTATTTCAGTCAGGGCTGAGCGCCGGGGCCGCGACCTCTGGTCCGTCCGGCTGGGCACTGCGCCTCTGTGCTTCCCCAACATAACCAGAGGTTGTTCCTGTCCCAGCTACCCGAAGTCCTCAGCTGCACCGGTGAGATGGGCCAACAGGCGGCTGTCCATACTTTAGCAAATACGCGCAAACGTTTCACTGTTTTAGCGGTGGCATCCGCATGGTCTGTTGTGTTGCTGGAAGAAACAAGCTTGTCCACCAACGCCGACATGTTGATACAGACGCTTACTCTTTCCTGACTTCATGAGGCTCATCCCAGGATGGTACAAGCCACGGAGGAAGAGCTTTTCCAGAAAGGCAATCCTGCGCTGAGCCCTTCTCACTCAGTACCGCCATCGTGCAAAATGGCACGGGTGGCAGGGTCACCTGCAGAAAGCCCAGGGAGGGAGGGAGGCTTCCCACAGCTAAGGCACAACCACTCTCAAAGCTGCTTGCTGGTTTTTCTGCTTAGTATGTTCTCCATGCGCGTCCAAAGAAGGGCAACGAAGGTGGTGAAGGGTCTGGAGCACAAGTCTGATGGGGAGCGGCTGAGGGAGCTGGTGTTGCTTGGCCTGGAGAAGAGGAGGCTGAGGGGAGACCTGATCGCTCCCTACAACGACCTGACAGGAGGGTGTGGCCAGGTGGGGGTCGGTCTCTTCTCCCAAGTAACCAGCGATAGGACAAGAGGAGATGGCCTCAAGTTGCACCAGGGGAAGTTTAGATTGGATATGAGGAAAAATGTCTTCAGTGAAAGGGTTATCAAGCACTGGAACAGGCTGCCCAGGGAAGTGGTGGAGTCCCCATCGTCCCAGGGCAGTGGTGGAGTCCCCATCCCTGGAGGTGTTTAAAAGACGTGTAGGCGTGGTGCTTAGGGACGTGGTTTAGTGGTGGGCTTGGCCGTGCTACGTTAAGAGTTGGACTTGATGATCTTAAAGGTCTTTTCCAACCTAAATGATTCTATGATTTTATGAACTGCTAGAGATAAGCAGGCATGCAAAGCGCTAACAAAGGTTACACTTTGATGCATCTTTTACAAAGGTTTGCAACTTACTAGCGGAGCTGTGTAACCTACAGAGAATGGACTAGTTTGGGACACGTGGTAGGAATCAACTAATTCAAAAAACCCAAAAGCATACTGAACAAATCTCTGGAAGAAGTTAAGGTATATTACAATCAGCCCGCATCTCCCATGGTGGAATGTTGTCCTAGGAGAGACACCAAAAACACAGCATGCAGATGCAGCTGAGTTCTTGTACATAGGCAATGTGTTTTCTGTTTTCATAATTCCATTTCCAATTTTGGAATGGAATATTTATCCCTTTAATACGATAAGCTAATTCTTTATCCATTGCCTGTGCCTGATTACAAAGGAACCATGGAACAGATCGACCAGCGCTGGATCCTCCCCCTTCCTTGGAGGAAATTAATTAGTTTGGTAACTAAATTACAGAGAGTAGCCTGGTAGACACTCTCCTGGTGAGTCTACTATCCATTTTATAGATACACAAGAATCATTATGGAAATGTTAATGCCACATGGGAAAAATATGGAGGGGTGTCTCCCTCTGCAAGGTGTAAAGGAGTAGTCCTTTGGCAAGTGGGCAGCAGGATGTAAAACCAGTTTCTGATATCATCTGTCATGCAAATGCATTGGCATCCTTTTTCCCCACATGTAATAGATGCCGCTGCATTATTCCTTCCCATTTCCTCCTCCTCCTGTGGTGCCTGTTGTCAACAGTTTGCCTGCTATCTTACAACTTAGATATCACAGCATTTTTTAATCTTTGAAATGTTCTTTATAAACAGCTAATAACTTTTCTATCTTCATGAATTCAGCATCAATATGTGCCAGCAGAAGTCTGCTGACAGAACTTTTGTGGTTCACAGACAAGCATTTTTAGTATTCATCAGGTTTTTATTAGCATATTGCTGAAGATCTGTCTTCAGTGCTTTGACAATATTAATGACTATATGATGTCAAATGGCACTGTTCTCTCCTGAGATTATGAAATATTTTAGACATTCGCAAACAGAGCAAACAGTTTATGTAAAAATGTCATTGTTGGCTTATCTTCACAGGTAGCACTCGGGGTAATTCCAGAAACACTCTTCAGAAGAAAAACATTTGTAAACAATACCAGTACCTCACTCAAGCTGCTGTCTTGTTCCACAGTAGTCTTCCCCTTGGGTTTTAAGATGTTATGGTTGGGAAGTGAACTTCAGCCATATTAGTTGAGAGAAATACATAAAGGAATTTGAGGAGTGCCTGGAAAAATAATTCTAAAAGCCAAACACAGAGAACAAATGCACTTTTACTTTCAATAGTGAATCTACTTTGATTCTAACAGGATCATCCAGTGCCACACATTCCACTTTTCACACAATGGCCTGTTTTAGTCCCTAATCAGTTCCAGTCAGTGCCACACATTCCACTTTTCACACAATAGCCTGTTTTAGTCCCTAGTCAGTTCCAGCATTGCATTGGAATTTAAAGTATTATTGATGTCCTTTTGCAAACATCATGAACATACTATCAAGACCTCTTTGAAGTTGTTTTTAAAACAATTTGAAAACTCCTCTACAAAAAATATTTTGTACAGCTAATGTTTCATGCAATTCCACATTATTCTGGAAAGCATTTATTATCAGTTATTCACAACACTAAGGAAAATTGGTTTGAGGCACTGAATAGATTAAATCTTAGACATGGTAGGACAAAAATTCTGTCTTCATAAAACTGTGGGATCACGTGTTACAGGATGTACTCTTCCAATTTCTTATTTGTGACTCAAGTTGATGTCGTGCAATAGATGAATATGTTGCAGCGACATTAATTAGTTTTTTAAAAAAAAAGACAGACTGTCTTTTTGTTAGGAAAATGCTAATGAAAGAGCTGTTGCCACTGAAAGTTGCTATCTCTTACCTTGTCTGCAGTGTGGCAGTGTCATAAGGGCAAGTCTTAAAACAACGGGGAAGCTAACTTGCTGAGATGACACATCACCTTACAGATACGAAACATCCGTTACCATGCTTCATGGCAGAATCTGCTTGACTGTGCTGGAAGCATTATCAGACAAAGTATTTAAGTGATTAAATAAACACAAACTAGCAAACGGTAGCATTTTTGGCAGTAAGATATCTGTACGCCACACATCCTACATTGCCAAACCAATTGCGTTTTACTTCCAACCAAAAAAGGGGGATGAAGTGACAGGTACTGAACTGAAAGATCTTCTGATATTCTTACAGGTGTAAAGAAAGCTAGGCACTGCTGTGGACGCATTTTCTAGGGACATTTTCCACACCGTTCACAATGAATTTTGAAAAATAAATTTAAAAAAAATAATTCAAACAGAGTAGTGATAATACCATTGTCATCCGAGACACTGAAAGTAGCCTTGCAGGTCTGGACTTGCTGAATGCTACAGTACATCATACATGCCAGCTTACAATGTCAAGAGTGCACAATGCTAAAAGTTTTCTACAATATACTTGTTTTCTTGACCAAATATTTTTATCTTTTTTCTCTGCTGTTTTTCAGAAGTTGCGTCTCCTCGTATCGCTGCTTGGACAAGTGAGCCATCAGAGCCTTATTAATACCAACTATTCATTTTGTGAAAGTACTTATTTTCCTTGAAAAAGGTTTTGAGTAACTAAAAATACTACGTTTCATAAAAGTTGGGAGGAAGAGAGGGTGAGAATGCACATCAAAATCACCCTGTAAGGAATCAAAAAAATAACGAGAGGTTTTCATTACTACAATGTGATCAACTTAAGCAGGTCCAAAGAGCTTTTAAGTGTCTCTTAAGTTTTACTTTTGAAAGACCAAGATGAGTAGTCATTTATTATACAGCCTTCCAACAAAGTGTAACATATACTACTTCTCTGCAGTAGATGAGTTAAGCAGGCAAGAGGAGGTAAAAAAGCTTTTTCATGGCAAACCCTGGAGACCAGAATCAATTTTGTATTTACATTTATCCACTGCATGTTAAAACCGTATCTCTTGATCCAGGTGGCTTTTTTTCTCTTTTGAAGCATTACGAACACAGTTGTTTATAATTTAAAAATCTGAAATGGCTGAATCATATAGAGTCTGGAATATTTTTGTAGTTTTTCAACTTCTAACTTTGACTTCTTACCATATAGCTTCATTGCTTTGGATAGGAATTAGAATTTATAGATATTTTAATTTATTCTAGCAGGATAAAATGAGATTTCTCCTTAAAAATTGAATCAAAATCCAGAAGTTTTCAGAATGGGCTGTGCTTCCCTGCTCAAAGACTGCTTCCAAAGCGGAAGGGAGACTGCCTCAAAATCTTACCATTTAAACTGACAAAATGAACACGATCATTGTGCCAGGTCATCGGTGTGGTATTTTAACCCTATTTAACATTTCTTCTTGCTCTAATTTGAATGAAGGAAAGAAAAAAGTCTTTCATTCTGGGAAGCTGACACAGAACATGAGCCAACCAAAAGAACGGGCCAGTAAAGTACAGTTACATGAGGCGAAAAGCCCAAATTTTCCAGTGTTATCAGTCTTGGAGCACATCAAACATTCCCTCGCTGGAACTAGGAAATAATTTTCCTCAGTCTTACATCATGTATTAGTAGAGTACACTGCTCAAACAGTGGAGTGAATTACAGTTTAATGTTTTGCTTCCCTGTGAAGAACTTTTTATTCCTCATTGCTTCATGCAGAACAGCATCATTTAATCGGTTGGTACTATACAGAAATTTCCGTATACTTCAGTGAAGGTCAGGCATCCACATTACTGGTTCTTGGTTAACAGAGTTCATACAGCTTCATCCTAATCCCACTTCACCAAAGCAGTATTTTTTCTTCAGTAAACTTCCTTTTTAAAACCACTTTTTTTTTTTTTGAATACGTACAGGAAATGAACTTAGCACTTCGGAGAAATAAACATATGATCATGGGTCATACCCATCCATACTCTTCACAGCACATCTGCTTTCTGATTTCTAGGTGTCTCAGTTGCTAAACTCCTTAGTATTGAGCCAGGCCTAATTTTCTGTGTTCCGCACAACGGATACTAAAACAAGTGTCTGCATGAGCAGTGGCTGAAACGGAGCTGGATTTCCTTTTCCCAGAACAACCACCTCGCTTTCCCCCATGGTCCACATCACGCTCCCCACGTGCCATGAAAGCCGTGTGCTGTGGCTAACTGGGAGGGCACACACGCTGACTGGGGGCCAGCTGGCTGCCACCAAATGGCCAAAAGTGAGGTGATATAAGATGGGTGCGTGGCTGAGAAGAGCTCGCAGCTCACTAGCACCAAGGGAGGAAGGCCGCCCTCTCTCCCCTTTCCCCTGCTCCTAAATTAGCAGTGAAGGGTGGCAGTTGTCCTGTCCTCTACTCACACCTTTGCAGTCTCTCCACTGCTTATCGGATGTTTTGCTGAGCTGTGTTGGTACAAAACGTATCAGCAGAAATAGAAAACAATTCACTTTTCTTTGCCGAGTTAATTTTCTGCCACTTTAACATGCTGAAATGACTCAGCAAAGGACATGACAAAGCATCCAAGGCTGGTACAAGGGAGGGGCAGGAACACATTGCCCAGGGAAAGGGAAGTGAAAGAAAAGAGGAAGGAGTTTTCCTCTTTACAAATATATAAATTTAAATATATATAAAATAAAGGGGCAGAGAGTAGGACTGTAGGCGGCAGTTAGATTAGTCTAAGCTACCACTGAACTTCAGGCTCAACCAGATGTGCTCCTGGAGGCATCCCATAGCAGCAAAGAGCCGGCAAAACGTGAGAGGAGACAAGACGCAGCTGAAAGCCAGAAAAGGAAGGGAGGGCAGGACCTTCTCCTCTGGTAGTGGTGGACTGTTAGAGAAACACAAACCATCTCATTATGACTTGCTCAGGATGGTAGTACATAATGACCAAGTCCTTTCCACAGCGTTGGCATTAATTTGTCTTTCTTCCACTGATTTTCAGGAAACGTTTAAGAATTTAATTACACTTGAAACTTCTACTCTCTTTCCTATTCAGCTGAGCAAGTTCCGAAGTCTTCCCTGGGGGAGAGACGGAAAGTCCGACTGACACTTTAAACAATTGCGTAAGTCTGTTCCCATAGGAAGCAAAACAAAAAATAACAAAATACACACCTACAAATGGGCATGGAATTAAAGGGATGCTGTCAACTGCAATTATTTTAATTAACCAATAAAAATAGTAAAAATGTTTTGAGATAGAGTTCTTTAACCAATATCTGCTGTGTAAAAGAATATCCCTTTTACAGGTGTTTCTTTTTTTCCTCCTGTTTCCTGCTTGGAGGTCTAGAAGGGACTGGACTCCAGGTTGACAAAACTCCGGTTTATCTCATACACAACCTTTTTTGCCCCCCTCTGTGTATGTTTCCTGGCTGCCTTTTCCTTTCTTTCTCCGCTGCCTCAGCAAACAGCCTCTTACCCTACTGTGGGAAAGGAGGAACTTGGGCTCTGCAGAGGAGTGCAGGGAAGTGACTCCATCCAGCTCATGCAGGAGCATGACGCTCATTTTGAGAAAAGCCTTCTTATAACTACAGTCGTGGGCTGTTTCACTGGTTGGGACTATGCACTTTGCGCATTTATAGCAGAAACATCCACTGCTGTCAGTGGAACACATCCACAATGTGTGTTTATATGGATTAACACAAAATATATAATAGTTTTCCTGGAGGAATTAGGCAATTAGAGACTTCTGTAAATCCCAGAGGGGGGGCTATCTGCATCATTAAACACTTAACTAGGCCGTCTCAAAATGGCGCTGACTGCTTTTGAAAATCTCTTTAACGCTTCATTGTCACAATTCAGCATCATTAACGGGGAAGATTTAGTATTATTGCTTTTCTCTTGTTCCTTTCTTTTCTTTCCCATACTCCTTTCCCTGCCTTCAACTTGTTTTTGTGTCTCTTCTCGACCTGCCCTCCCCCCACTGCATATACTTTGAGCGAGCAGCAGTGTTGGTCTTGGCTATCATACCCAGCCCTCTTTCCCACCTTCCTACCATAAAACAGTGAGCAAAAGAGTCAGGGAGAACAGGTCATTTTACACCTCCCAGAGCTACTGTTTTTTTCAGGACGATAAGCCACGATGGACTCAGGGGTGCAGCACTGCAAGGACTGAATTAACTTTGAATTTGGAAAGCCTGGGTTCCTTCCTTTTCCCCCCAGCAAATAGGATAAAAAAATTATTTCATTTACTTGATAATTTATACTCTGTAGAATCTGAATATTCAATGAGCTCTGTACACAAAGGACTAGCTATGACTCATGAATCATATGGCTGACACCACTGCAGTAGAGAAAAGAGGTCTGACAATCAACAGAAATGTGATACTGATCATACACAAGTGTGGTCAGAGCCATAAACCAAAAATATTTTTCCGCTATTTTTGTTCATTTTTTTAATTGTCGTTATCATTCCCATATTTCTGTGAAAACTTAAATGGATGGGCTTTGCTCTGCTCAGAAGCTTGTGCTCGACTAGGTACGTGTTTATGACACCAGAGTTTTAGCAATTACTTCTACTACTAGTTGATGCAACATCTGCTGATGGAAATGTCATTTTCCCTTAATAAATGCGTGTTTCATATTGCATTCAGTGTAATGGTTCACTTTTAAGTGTTCTCAGAAGTTTGTCTTCTTCAAATACGCCTAAGTGGGCCTCATAAGGCATATTTCTATTTGTTCCTGTTTGATCATTAGGCATTTTAACCAGTAATTATTGTTAAAAAAATTCAAGAACTTCTTATAAGAAAAGCTATGGGATTATTTGTATGGTTAAGGGAAGGTTTTGGCCAAGATTCTGAGAGTGACTTGTAAAAGCTTTAGAACATACGCTTTTTTCACCAAAATAGGAGAATGAGTTTATAAATCTGAGTTTTTGTGGAATTAGTTTATACTAATCTACTAGCATTCATATAAATGAATTCTGATGAGGAAATGACAGTCTGCAGTATAATCACATCTTAAACCAATAAAACTGTAACCAGCAAATCCAGGAAAACCATTCAGAATTCTAAAGAAAATTATGCATGCAGTAAATAATATGCAAAGATTAGTCTTGGAGGCATTATGAATTGGTATGTTTTATTTGATTAAAAGGAGTATAGGTACAGAATTTTTTTCAGGAATGTAACAGAAAAAAAATCTTAACCTCAAAAAGAAATGAAGTTGGGAGAACAATTTCAACTCAGACTTGATGTAAAGATAACAGAACTGTTTACTAGCAACCAGAGTTCCTCCCAATGTGAAATCCAGGTATTCATTCGTACCACAGGTGTGTGTAAGCAGACATCAGAGAAATCTTTGCACTTGGACTACGGCGAGGCGCACTCGGCCTGCCTTCCCTCCAGCTCAGCGCACGTCAAGTGGAGCATCCTCATTCAGTTGGCTCTCAGCCACAGAGCCCCAAGTGACCAGTAACATCAGAAGGGGAGAGGGCAGGAGGGCAACGCTTGTGTGAATATCTGGGCTTGAAGAGCTTCAGTTAGTAGGAAGTAGGCTCTCCTTTTACCTTTGAGATACAAAAATAAATATTTCTGTGGGGGAATTTACAAAGTGGGGTTACAAGTCTCCAAATACCCATAGTGAGGAGTCAGATTCCTTCATGCAAACAGCATCAGCTCTGGATGCCTCAGAGATGGTGAATACTTGGGAAAGTCGATGGCTTCAGGTGGCTGCTCAGAGCTGAGGAGCAGGAGCAGAGGACATCAGGAGGGGAAAAGTCTGACACTTACTGCCCATGGGAGAAACTGCAGGTGGATTTTTAGGGATGCCTTACTCAGAAGGAACATCTTGTAAGGGAATATCATCTGTAAAAACATGCATTTTTCCACTTCTGAAGATAATTGCAACTACAAAGGATACCTCCACAGAGAAATGCTAACAAAAAGCAAATTACTGGTGGCATGAAGGGGCAGCCTATGGGGATTTATGAGAAACCAATTTAACTTCCATTTTTTGCGATTCTCATCCAGGCCAACTGGCACAGACTAGCTTTTGGCACACAGGTCGAAGCGAGGGCTTTCCTAGTGGACTAGCTTCATCCTTTCTTCACACTCAGAGCAGCATATTTTAGTGCAAAATCCATCCCACACTTTTTTTATCTGCATACCACAGTCCTGTCTATTATGCATTACGCACAACGCTCAGCAATTGCCTGCTCTAACCACAATATCTAACCGCACAAGATGCTGCTCAGAACAAGCCTAGCACATGCCAGTAACCTTTGCGTAGCCCACGCTGCACACACACCCCACCCGCCGTTTACCTGCCACTGTACCTGCTCCTTGTGCAACAGCACAAGAAATCACGACAGCATCTCAGACCTCTCCTGAGCCTGCCTGGGCCAGGTAAGCCATCTCTAGATGTCACATCTCAACACCTTGCAGAAACTTCTAGACTTACATGAAATAGGTTTTTTTTCTTTTTTTCCAAGGACCAATTTTTTTGCAATAACCAGTACTTCCTAACTTGGAGACTTGGAGTCTAACAATGGAGTCTTGGAGACTAACATTCCCTGTGGTACTGTGTTGTGGTCTGTATTTGGGACAAGCAGTAGATAATGAAGAATTCTTGGCCATAGGAAGCCACATGCGAGGTGCCTCTCTCAGAGTTAGCACCCGCCGTTCAGCACTAACCAGCATTCTGGGCACCCACGCATAGCCAGGAGGCATCTGGTACAGATTAGCTTCAGCAAATCCAAGGTGGGTCTGTTTACAGTCAACATCTTCAAAGCCATTCTCCACAGCCTGTATCCCCATATGATCTTCTTCAGCAACACCGAAAATACTGTCAGCTCTTTTCCCAGTGTGGACTCCTCCGTTGCAGGGAACAAAAGACAGGATTCACATTCCCACAGGCTGTGTCTACACAATTCTTACAACTACACTGAGAGAAAAAATACCCGTCATTGTCAACCCTCCACCCTTCCAGAGTGGGTAGCTGGCACTCTCACCCCCTCTGCAGAACACTGGCTTCTGCAAAGCTGGAGAACCTGTGTTTATTTCAGGCGTTACAGCTTTTTCATCTGGGATGAAGTGCCCACACCCAGCCAAGCTGCACCCTTGCAGTGTCGGGAGGGACTGTGCACTCAGCTTGCTGACCACATGGGCAGCCAGCACACCGGGGATGCCAATTTCCCACATTCCGTGAGAATCCCTATGACTGGATGCATCTCAAACCATCCCTGCATGAGGGGTTTGGTGAACCCTTCAATGTGGATTAGCCCCGTAAGATTATGTCTTTCAGTCCATCTCTAGCCGTCTCGGCACTGCTGCCGCCTCCACGTAATCCTGAGCCCTGGGCTGGCAGGCAGATGTGTGTTAGCAACAGCACGGCCTCCCAAGCACCACCTGGGTCTGTAGGGCGAGAAAGGCTCTACTTTAATGAATGTTCATTCCAACCAGCACTCACAGGGCAGAATTTTTCTCTCCATACATGACCAAAAAAAAGCACTAATTTCCTTCCTTCCCCTGCACCTCCTCAAGAAGACAAAAGCAAGGGTTTCCTCTTTATACAAAAAGACCAAAAAAAGCCAGTCCTCCCACTTCCTTTTCCAACTCCTTCCAAAGTCATGAATAGCACCAGTTTATCTCTCCTTTCCACCAGCCTACCCAAAACATACAACTCTCCATCTTCTTAACACCTCATAAGCTTAGCTCCTCCCTTGCCTCAGAGACATTGGCAGGCTGAGGAATGCGCTTTGCAAAGGGCAGTGGTCAGGTCTGTGCCATGAAATGCTCACACAAGAGCAAAACCCAAGCTCTCTCGGGCAGACACGCAGTACCTCCGGCTTTGCTGCCTGCCCCATCGCCCCTCCAGACAGAGGCAGCCCACCGTCCCTACCATCCCTCTCTAGGAGGCCGGCTGTGGAGCTGAGATGAGGGAAGGAAAGACTTGCCTTCCAAGCCCTTACTCAAAACAGACGGCAAGCAGAAAACTGTTAAATAAAAACATGTTGTAAGATACATGTAGATGTGTATGTAAAAATATGTCTCAGAAGAGTTTGCCATAATTAACCCCTCAAATTAAATAAAACCAAGTGCTTACATGTTAAGGCTTCATCTAGGGTTGCCATGCAGATCACTTCAGTGGAGAAGCACTGGATCTGACCACCATGAATAAGGGATGCTCGGTCTGGAAGTTGCTTGGGTGGGCGGCTCCTCCTTGTTTTCACAGGGGTGAAAGTCAGAAGGTGCCTGAACAGCTTTTGAAGAACCTGTCATTCCCATAACAAAGCACTCTGACTCTGCTACTGGGTAGGGTGCTGGCGCATCCCCCATCTCCATGAAGACCCCCCGCCTCCTTAATAGCACTTGTCTGTCACCGCTTGGCAGCAAGCAGATCAAGAACTTTGTTCTGCTGCATGCAGGCACCTTGCCCGCATCTTCCCCAGTTTCAGTAGAGAAAGTGAAAGAGAAGGGGGTGATTCAGGGTTTTCCCGTGGCTTGATTACCAAACAGGTTTTTGTAGTAAAGCAAGGGTGCGATAGCCACAGCTCTTTTGAATCCTCAGTGTGGCTCGGAGCTTTTCGCATCACAGCATGGTCAGGGAAGAGAGAAGAAGGGAGATCTTCAGTTCTATGTTTCTTTGAAAAATGGCACCTGCCTGGAACATGCTGTTTGCAGTATTGGGGGATGCTGTGAAAGCAGAGGCTTCTCTTCCAGGTGGGAACAGACCACATAGAGCCTGGAGTCCAGCAAGTGCCTGACAGATATCCTCAGCAGCTGTCACGTTGAACATTTATCTGAAATGCACCTAAGATGGTTCCATGTGGGTATGGAGTACAATTCACACAGCACGTGGATGAAATTAAACTCTGGGAGAGGACATCAACGTGAGACAGCTGGAAACATAGCGGTGCTGTAGCAAGAATCCTGGCTGGCCCAAAACTGTGTTGTTTGAATAAAATCTTTGATCATAAAATGCTTTGTCTCTGTTGAGCAATTGAGAACTGAAACAGAGTTGAACACGCTCCGTCTTGTATGAACAGCAGCCAAACGTATGGGCAGTGCAGAAGCATGTCCTCTTAAAGATACTCAAACTTCTCCCGTCTGGAGTGAGAGGCCATAGGTACTACATAGCTTGAAAACAGAAATACAGCTGGCAAGGAACTAACTGTCTTGTGCTAGGTGAGGATTTGAACCATGTTTTTATTACAACAGCATGTTTTGAAGAAAAGGAAATTTTCAGAAGACTGAGTTTTCAAGAGAGGAAGGAATTCACTGGAGTGACAAAGGATGTTGTCCAGATCTTGCAAAATTCAACTAAGAAAAATCAAAGAGAAATTTTGTGATCTCTAAAAATCATGAAAATAAGAATTTTTTTTAAAATACTCTCTTTGAAAAGAGAGAATACTCTATTTTCAATATTGAATTAGAATGGGAATAATAATTTTTAATCGGTAAGGATTTCAAATTTTTAATATTAACACAGTCTTTCACACTTTAATCTAAAAGTTACTACAATGTATAATTTTGTAGGTAAATGCAAAGTTCCTCCCACCCCTAGAAATGCCATTTGATTGCACCGTAGGATTCTTTATGTAATAAACTATCTGAAATTCATTGTATCAGGGGAACACACTACATTGTTGTTTCAACATTTGAGAAAGCAAATGAATTGTATTGATCAACAAAGGTCTCCTTAAAACCTCAGAAAGCTCAGCTCACTGGAGGAACACTGAGAAATTGTGCTTGTGGCTGCCACGGTCTTGGAAGGCCTGCTGGATCCAGTGGCGGAGGTGACGTACTGCTTGGAACAAAGACAAGTTAGATCACAATGTACATCACAGGTGGCCACCATCTGCATGGCCAAGTGCCACTTGTATACCCCCGAAAGCACCTGTGGTCAGATCATGTTGTCATGTCTCTGTCCACCCAGGGCAATAGGGGCCACAACCCCGGCATTTATAAAGTTCAGAATTAATATTTTATTTTCCGTCAAAGACAAAACTAGGAAGACTCTCTTCAGTTGTTACTTCTTCCCTGTGCCTCTGCTTCGTATCAGACAAGCGTACTCTTTTCTGTCAGTTCAAGGGATGACCTTTCTTCACCTGAAGAGGAAGGGAGGGAGGGAAGGAAGAAGGTTGGTTGCTTGCTTGCTTGCTTTCTTCCACACCTGCAAGTTCCTCTAGCTTCTTGCTGAGCTGAAAGCATTTTAAATGTCAGCCGTGAATCAGAAACCCTAGGCTGGGTGGTAGCATCAGTGCCTCCTTGTTCCACCAAGTAAGTTGAGCTGAGCTTCCAGGTGCTCCAGGCGTTCATATACCCTGTAACAGGGCAAACCATCCGTGTTTGCCCAGTAGGACATCCGATTTAATAAAACCTGCCTGATACACGTACGTCCAGCATACGTGCACGTGTACAAACTCCACCCCCCCGCACAGACAGACAGAGTGATGCCCCCACCTCACCTTCCAACCAGCCAGCCTTCCATCGGGCTGATAAAACACCCTTGTGGGCCACCTCCTGACCCAAGGGCTTATTATAAGATCAGGGCCATAGTTTAAACCAGATAGCAAAGAGCTGTAAATCCTGACATAAAGAAGAATAATCACCCTTTGAGCTCAGTGAATGCAGCAAAGCATTCTGAAATGCAATACTCCTGTTTCTTTCTCTGGTCCCTCATTTTATCCACTTTGTAGCTGTTATTAGTGTTAACCTTGTGAGCAAAGCAGAGAGGCTTGGAAAAGAAACTCAGCAAACGGTCAGGAAAATACACAGCATTTTTCTAGAGAACAAAAAGCACCGTCCAACGAACACAGAGGGAGATGAGATGTCAGCAGTTAGTTTTAAGCTTTATTTCTGCTCTAAAACCAAAGGCCTCTTTATAGCTTAATAGAATTATAGACTCGAGTCTACCATTAATAGCATGCATGGCGCCAGTGTAATAAAAAAGGGAAATTCATTGTCCAAGAATGATTTATGAAGTTCGGTAATTCATGTCAGAGTTTCCACGACATTGTGCTTCTCAAAAAATCTCAGGTCCAACTAACTAACAGTGCTCAGTTAGACATTGATCCTTTAATGAATGCGTGCACTTTACTGATTTTACTTTGGCAGTGTTACAAGCATGGAAGCGAGCGAAAGGGAGAGAACACGTGCAGTAAAATATTCAGCAACATTTCTAATCTGCTTTGTACTTGGTATCTTTAAGATATTCATTTCATCTTTCCACCCTCCGGGACAAATATATACCATGGAACATGTAAACTTCTGAAAAAATGCACATTTTTTAATATTGAGTTCAAGAGAATATGCAATAAATAGATGCAAAGAAGCAAAGATCAGATTTAAGGACCATTTTAGCAATAGGCTTTATTTCAGATCGATAGTCAGGAATAAAAATAATGCATAGAAAATATTAATTAGCCCATTTTTGACCATTTGTGTCTCTGTAGCACTACACCAAGTGAGCTTAACTCTTTTTTTTTTTTTTTTTTCCAACTGTGTACATTTAGTTTTAATGGTTCAGCTCTTCTTCGGTCATCAATAGAGAGCCTTGTTACCATGGTGACAGACAGATGGATTAATGCAATGTTTAGAAAGATACAGTAGTGCCAAATCTTGATATATACAGTAAGCACTAATGTACTGCATACACAAGAGGGCATGCATGCAGAAAATCTCAGGGACAGTCTTTCATATGCATAGAGAGTGCCTTGACACAAAATGTCCATTATCTTCGGACAGAACATGGCCATCTATCTCCCACTTTATGCCCTTCAAAAATACCTTGTTGGAGTCACGGAAAGTTGCTCTAGAAACTTAAACCGAATGTCTGATGAGGCCTGTTGGAAAGGGCTGCTGTCAACACTAACGTGTCAGCTACATGTATTAGGCCATGAAGCTACCGGTCATCTTAGAACGATTATCTATAATCCACTTCTTGAACTGCAGTCCAACACCTTCAGCTGAGACCTTCACATTTGCCTGTTTACCTTAATTCATTGCAGCTCTCACTAATGAGAAAGAAATGCAAGGTATACAAAAATCGTTGGATTTTTACGGAGCACAGACAGATTGCATGTCCAGTAATCCTTCTTAAAACTTTCACACTTCCTCCTCTTTCAGACTTTAATGACCTGCACCTTCCTTGCCCATCTCACTCCCTTCCCTAGAGCAGCTAATGAGCTTTCCTGTTTTCAAAGTATTAGCTTAATGGTTTATGTCTTGCAAAAATCCTCAGATGGAGATGAAATTAATACAGGAAGAAAATGTGTGACAGTTACACTATGAATCCCTGTCATTTAGAATATGAGTCCCTCATGCTTGTAGAACTAAGAGATTATGCTAGTTGCACAGGTAGTTTTATTTTATTTTATTTTACTTTATTCTCTGTGCAATGTTTGGATCATTCTGTCACTGCCGAACATCTTCAGTGCAGAAACCTATGATAAACCACTAAATTGACTGAAAAGTCAAGTCAGGTATTTTTAAAAGACAGTTTGACCTGCCGCCTGAAATTCTGGCACAAATTTGGTGCTCTTAGAAATATTCTAGATGTGAAATCAGAAGTACTTTATCCAGATCACACTATTAATTTATGTTACAAGAATAATTTAATTAGAAATGTTTTCCATCCATCTACACAAAGTGATAATTATTATTCATCAGCAGCCTAATATTCTGCTCTCCTTCCAGGCCTTTTTTAATTGTAATATTAAACTGTAGCAATTAAGCTCTGTGAATGACCGCGAAAAGGGCCTTTGGCTATAATTGCACTGAAGCCGATTAGGAAAAGTATACATCTCGTATTCCTGCCAATTAATTTTACGGTTGGATTTCCCAGCAGGTGATGAGTCAAGTTTTTACTGGCCACCTCCCCACAATAAATGGAACTCTAGTCCAATTTCTTCCCTCTGCCACGTGCTCTGCAGCACACGCCACCGCCAAGGACCCCCAAGCGGTGTCACTGGTGATGCTGAGGGCTCCCAGCCGGTGTCGCTGGCCACGCAGGGTCAGCCAGGGCCATGGGGTGGGCACAGCAGCCCTCCCACTGGCCCACACAACACAGCAGCCTCTGAACATGGAATCTGAGGGGCTTCTGCTGCCCATTGGTGGCCCATGCCAGCAGCACGTCCCTCCTGCCCCACGGCCACCGTCGCGTGGGGAGTTACCTGAGAGCCAGGTGCAAGGGAGCCAAGCATGAAGTTCCCCTTGCCCATGAACTAATTTGTGAGGGAGTCTACCCAGACACCCAGGTCTGGGTCCAACCTCTTCCCTGAAGCAAGCTCAGCTGTGAGCTCAGAGCAGCCCACTTGGGGCTTTATCCTCATGAAATCTTCCTTGAAAGGAAACTGCACAACCTCTCCAGGTGTCTGATCTGAGCCTGATCGTCCTCATGGGGACCTGTTTGAGCTACCAACAAAGTCATCTCCTGGAGCCCACAGCAGAAAACACACAGATGGACAACTCTACATACTGGACTGTCACCAAGAGGCCTCCCCGGTCCTGCCAACCATCATAGAATCACAGAACGGTTGGGTTGGAAGGGACCTTAAAGCCCACCCAGTTCCAACCCCCTGCCACGGGCAGGGACACCTCCCACCAGACCAGGTTGCTCACAGCCCCATCCAACCTGGCCTTGAACACTTCCAGGGATGGGGCAGCCACAGCTGCTCTGGGCAACCTGTGCCACTGCCTCACCACCCTCACCGGGAAGAATTTCTTCCTAATGCCTAATCCAGTTTAAAACTGTGGTCCCTTGTCCTACATGTCATTATTTTGGAAGTTTCCGTAATTTTGGAAGTTTCCAATTCTGGCCGTGTGGGCCAGGAGCAGATTTTCTCTGTAGAAATTCCTGCTTCCAGGCTGTCACCAGGCAGACCTGGTCAGCTGGTTGATCTCCATGGTGGTGCAGGACCACTGCTGCTACCTCAGGTTGCAGCATCCAGGCAGAGTGGCTGGGCTTCAAGTACCAGGCCATGCTCTAATGACACCGTGGAAATAATAATTATTTTTTGCTGTTTCTTTTTTGAATTCAGTCAGAAATACATTTTTTTCTGGACCATGTTAAAGGTTTTTCTACTATGGTACAGCAAAGTAACTATTAAAAGTTTATAGAATACTATTCTATAATGAAATACAAACTGAGACCATTAAAGACATAGTACCCAGTAAAATTAAAAATGAGTTCATAAACATATTTGCTAGGTCTCTAAACACAGTGGTAATACCACAGGAATTGGGAAGGGATCTATGATTTGCCTCTAGTTAATGCGGGCAGAGCCAAAGAGCTGTGGGCATATTTTACTTGCCAAGAGAGAATATTGTAAACACTGAGCAGGTAACAAAACATAGAATTTAGTGAAGGGTAAGGCTAGAAGACAAGTAGATACAGGCATATGCAAGAAGACCCTCTGTAAGTGTTCTCATCTCTGCAACCCCACGTAAATGCCGGCCAAGGCATATGACAGCTTTGATATGTGTTATCAACAGCTCTAATACTTGTAGCGTGCCTCTGTCCAGCCATAATGTCATCATCCATGAGTGCTAATTTGGGATTTATAACTGAAACTCTGGCCATAGTGCCAACAGGACTTTTGCCATTTACTGAAACGCAGCCAGGCTCTGGCCATAAAAAGTAATGCTGCCGTGGTGTCAGCGCAGCACGCTGGCACACTCAGTCTTGTCCAAAGTTACACCTGACATGCCCTGCTGAATAACCAAATGTAAAAGTGAAATTCAAAAAGAAGCATGTCATATTCTGCAGAAGTACGCTGCAGCTTAGAAAGGCAGCTCTGGGGCTGGGAGAGGTGACCAGGAATCAAGATCTGGCCTCTCAGCTCCTGCCTTTGCTGGAGAACTACAGCAGAGCTTTGTGCAAACTGATTAATTTCCTCATGTTCTCCAAATGAAAAAATACCCCTCCCATAATGTGTGAAGCTAGCTCAACCGGTACTTTCTTTTCATTCTCCGATGCAGGGCTCTTCTTATAATTGTTCTTACATTTGACAAATGAGCACTGACTTTGTCAGTATTTCTGTGGTTAAAGTCTGTAAATCATTATTCAGTGACTGAATTTTTTGCTGCGATATGACACAAGCGACCTGAGGACTTACTCTCAACAGGGGAATTTCAGCCACCAGATTTTTGAGAGATGCACAACAGTAACCAGCTTCCTGTAAAAACAGAGGTTTCTGCAGAAACCCACCGTAGCTGCAGAATGCTTTCATTTCTTGTCCAATCAACCAGAAAACTGTTTGAAAATATGTAACCAGTTTCTTCATGCCCTGACCTGTACACAGCACTGAGGCTGCATGGTGCTTTCAGGATTATCAAAGCTCCCATAAATACGGGAAAAGACCGCAGCGAGTCAGGCGGAGAGCAAAGCTCCTCTCTCCTGAGAACGAGAGAGGAGCTCAACTGCTGCATGTTTGATTTCCAAAACCAGTGTTTGGCTCTTTTCCAAATTCTTTTACATAATCCAGCTCTGTTACCGAACATGTCAGTTTAACCAGTATTCAAATCAACCTCCTCTATGTTTTGAATTGGATTTTCAAACTCCCAAGCAGGGTTCTGTGCCTTAGCTGCCAACTTTTTTTTGCCGTGGCACTCAAGACTGTTTTGGACATATAAAATCAGACAGTTAGATAATTTAGTGAATGTATCAAATTACTGCATTTATTATGTCCCAGTCAGCTTACAAACTAGCTGCTTCTCCTCTGAAAACCTGAATTGCAAGCTTGGTCCTCTAGTGAAACTTGCATTCAGCGGAGATGGCCAGGTATCACTGTGCAGTCCTGCACAAAAGAGGAAGGGGAGCAGGAGAAATACAGGCCAGGACTGAAATATTTTACAGCATTACATTAAGAAGTTTGCACACTGTGCTTTATTTCTTGATAGGGCTGCTTATTGGCAGGAATAACATGCATTTGCAAAGATTATAAAAATCTCTTAGGGAATATATTTATGCAAACTTGTTTCCTTTTTATTTTTCTTAAATTTCTTTCCTTCCTTGTGCTCTTGCTTATTCTCTTTCCACACTTCTCCCTCACCAATACTGTACAATTTTATGAACTTCCATGAGAGAGGCACCGTGTTACCCATTTTTCGTTAAAACCCAGGGGTTGATGTAGAAATCCCACCCATAACTTCAGAATCACAGGTGGTGATTTACACATACTTTGAGGATGCAAACTTTGGTTGCCTCTCACTGTCTGCTTTTTGACTTACTGAATTTTTTGTAACCGAAGAGGAAGACCGCAGAAGGAAACTCACCATCCACAACCGCTTCTCTGTGAAACTCGGGGCATCCTGGCCATTGCAAACCTTGACAGAAAGTAAAGATGCGCACAGCGCCTGAACCTGGTCACGCAGTTACTGTTGCTTTGTCCAAGTTCAAAGCTGTGAGAGCTCAGACCTGTGGTCGAATTAAATAAGTAATATATTTTTCAACTCCGCTATCACCTATATAACCTACTTATTTGCACACACATTTTCATGCCCTTATTTTATGAAATTTGGATATTTGATACTAGAATCATTAAAATCTCTTTCAAACAAAAATGTGTCCGCTTTTAGAAAAACATGACCGAATTAGAGAAAAAGATAACTGGTTAATTCTGAGGAGCCACAAGTAGATAAGTATGCTTGCATGTGTATCCTAACAGTGACAGAGAAGGAACAATGACAGAAAATGCAAGGCTTTTGGGTGAGGTATACATAAAAGGAGATAAAGCATTATATTATATTCAGTTATATAGCAAGAAGAGATTAATATTTTAACCTAGATGGACACAATTCTGCTGAACATATTTGATTTTTTTAAAGCAGGACAATTAATTTTACAACACTAAGAATTTTAAGTTATTCAGTAAGACAGAGTGGATTTCACGGGTTTTATGCCCTACTTTAAGTCCCTGTGAATGATTAATAGAGACAGATCTTATCTGACTCTCTTGAAGATAGATTCTTGGCATTGTTCAACCCAGGATTAAATAACATCATTATACCTTTTCTCTCCTCTTTCTTCCTAGTTCTGGAGAAGATTTGAAAGAAAGTGATGTCTTGATTGATGTGAACTCAAAAAACTATCCTGAGAAGAAAAACTAGGATTTTATCATCAAAGACACAAAAAATAGGTTATTATCTCTCACAGTTCAAGGATTCTTCTAGCAGATGCAGTGGTGATCTTGACACAATTTACAATCAAAATGACATGCATGCTGTTGTTTTACTTTTATGCGTACTAATAACATTTAAATACTTCATATAATCATCATATACACTAAAGCATGAAGATAAAATAAAAAAGTAATTTCCTCTTTTAATATTGTCGCTGTGCAATTTTTTTAAGACAACCTTTTCTAAGCTTTTCCAGGAGGTTTTATTATTATTTGTGGCAAAGTCTAATGCTATTCCAAAACACACATGGGATTTTGGGACACTTTTTCCAAAGGAGGGGAGAAGACAAGAAATCAATTAGGTGCCATCCAGATTAGAAAAATGGAGTTAGTGATGATGGGTCAGCCATACAGCAGAGCTAACGCCTACTTATTTTGCAATAACTGTTTCTTAACTGTGTAAAATTTTGTTTAACTGACACAGTGCATGGACGATTAGGAAACGGCTTTGGGTTGCTTTTCAGAAGTACCATGACAGGGAGTTTCCCAAAATACTAAATTTTTGCCTAGCAACCCAAGCCCCTGTAATTAGACCCTTAGATACAGACTATAAATGATGATGAAAAGATACAAAGGAGGAAGCAGGGGAAGAAACACTTGTTTTGGCTTTATTTACATTCTTTGCTTGCTGTTAAAGTACTGACTGTTATAAATAAAATATACTTTACCTGCCTGTACTGAATCCTACCAAGTTAGTATACCGTTTGATAAAACACCACATTCAATAGAGTGATAGCTAACTGTATAACAATTTATATCCATCAGCAACAGCAACTGAGAATTACTAGGGCACAGACATGGAAGCAAGCAGAAACATATGGTTCTCATACTGCTACTTTACGATTCCATTCAGACAGAATTTAGATGTATATGAAGAACTATTTACATAACTTGGGAGAATAGGAATTTTGAACAAAAAGAGGCACTTTAGAGCAACACCATTTGCCAAGACACAGCTTAGTAAAATTCATTGGAACTAAGAACTTCTTCCAGTTTTATTTAGTAAAGTCCACGACGTGATCTCTCCCACAGACTTAAACAAAAAAACCCCTTATGAGCCTGCGACAAACGACTTGATTTAAAAGCGGCTTTGACAACTTTTGCCAATCTTCCCCCTGCGCGATTTGGGCTCTCGGGGACACCGACCGTGCCTCCAGC
>NW_009617767.1:0-12118 GCF_000690535.1 Cariama cristata | reverse complement strand
CCTTATTGCCCTCTACAACGACCTGAAAGAGGTTGTAGCAAGGTAGGTGTCAGTCTCTTCTCCCTGGTAACTAGCGGTAGGACAAGGGGAAATGGTCTCAAGTTGCACCAGGGGAGGTTCAGGTTGGATATGAGGAAGAACTTCTTCACTGTAAGAGTCGTTAAGCATTGGAACAGTCTCCCCAGGGAGGTGGTGGAGTCACCATCCCTGGAGGTGTTCAAAAAGCATTTAGATGTGGTGCTTCGAGACATGGTTTACTGGGCATGGTGGTGCTGGGTATACGGTTGGACTTGATGATCTTTGAGGTCTCTTCCAGCCATAACAATTTTATGATTCTATGATTCTATTATTTCAATGTAAATTATCACCTGAAGATTTCTTGTCTTTTAACAAAAATGATCACAAATCTCAAAACAAAAGAAAATGCTTATTCACCTCTTTTCTTGACCTCAGAGAATGCTGAATTGCATAGCTGAAATAAAACATGGACTTGGCTTCATGTTTGAGATTGTATTGAAACACGGTATTACTCCAACCTCCTCCTTTTGCACTTGCTGCTTAGATGAGAAATGTCAGGCAAAGATGAAAATTTCTAGAAGAGTTTATTACTACAAATGTAAACAGGAAATGTTTGCCATATAGGGGCACTGGCATGTTTACCATAAAGGTTCAGTGCCTACAGTGAGAAGCACACAGATTTGCAACATGGAAAAAGCCAGCTCCTTCTGGCAGGGGCTGGAGCTTTCTAGGTGGAGAGTTTGTATCATTGACCTCTATTTATGGAAAGTTTGTTATCTCATAGACTGTGTGGTGAAATGATGAGCATTTCTTATACGAAGACCTGCTTCAAATACTATGTTAGAAAGAATACTTTACATAAACAGATAAATTGCACAAGCAATGTGGATTTTATTAAGTTTGTGTTTTCCCCTGAAGTTGATTTCAAGTGTAACAGTACAGGGTTTTTTTCAGTTGGTATTAACAAAACAAAGTATTAGTGAACCATCTGGTTAAATGATAAACTGAATTTTACAATAATTGAATTGTAGAGGTAATTGCAAGTAGAAATATAAGACGAAAATAGCTGGTACACTGAGGGAAACTGTATTTCTGTAGAATATCCTTGAAGATATTGTCCCTTATTTCCATGTGACTATCCTAGTAGCCTGTGAATTTAAAAAGGAGTAGTAATATGGATTATGTTTTCTTCTTGTTGTTGGGATTTCCTCGTTTTAGCCTCCGCAAGCATTTGCATTTCTGCTATAGCTGAGTGAAAACTGTGACTAGACCAAATGTATTAACAGCCTTGTGGATTGTCCAGTCCTGTTCTAGCTAACATAAACTGTAATTTCACATTTATTTGAGGGGTTCATAGGACACATAAATGTAGCACTAACTAGTTTCACCAGCTTCACAGCATTCTTGTGCCCAGATACCAGCACGAGGCTGCTCTAAAGAGCCACAGAATCAGAACTGTTTTCTTCACTTTTCCTCAGGCAAGGAATAAAATAAAGTTGTTTTAAAATAATCAGGGAAGTGCAAACTTTAGAAATCCCAAGTCCCAAACAATAAAAAAACTTTCAAAACCTGCTATGATAACCTAAGAGACCATTTTTTAAGGTGATTCAGATGTTTCAGGGCAGGGGGACAGACAAAAAAATTGTGTTGCTTCCATTGGTTTAAATCGCTTTAAAAATCTTACCTTCAGTCGTGTGTACAGTACTCAGCTATCAGAACACTTGCAGCCATTATTTTTCAATCTACTTTTTTTTTTTCTGAAGTTCCTTAGGGTATATAATTGCTGTGAATCCTGTACTAACCACATTTCATATGCTTTCTTTTCTGCTGTCTTCCCCCTTTTTTTCTACATAATTTTCAGGAATGGGGGAAAGGGGTGATTTTCAACAGTATGGAAAAAATTTGGATACTGGTTTTGAAGATCCTAGCATTTGTCATTGATTAAGAAGCTAGTAAATCATCAGATATTCAAATTCATTCTACAGTAAGCCCCAGAGATTCTTCAAGTTCTATTCCAAATTCCTCTCTGTCAGTGTCATCATGGTTGTCAGCTGCTTGCAGCAGTGATAGCAATCTTTCTTCACATACTTGTTATCAAAATATTCAGTGGTAAAAAATTCAGATAAAAGGGAATTATTGCTCTTCAGATACAGCTGGTGTAAGTTTCACTTCAGAAGTTTTCAAACAGGAACCTACACTTGTCAACATCGGTTGCAATTCTGTGTTTTTTACTCTGTTTTGTTACTTTTCTAAAAAATATGAGTAACGAGGTGACTAGAGGAAAAGGCAATTTCTCACTTATGCCGAATGAAATTAAAATTGAACAGACCTTTTATTAAGTTTATTTAAAGGAAATCATGACAGAAGAGCTCTGTAGAGATCTCAGACCAGTGGGAGAGAGAGACAGTAGGATTTTTTTTTTTTATTCTGGTGTCATCTACTCAAGTTTCACTGTAGCATGAGAAGATATAGCAACTGGAACAAACTTCAGAGTAAAGTGAAAAGAAGATGCAGCAGCTGGTAGAAGATTTAAAGTCCAAGGCTGTTCTGGTTACTAAAATCTCTTAAAAGTATTTATCAAAAGTACCAAATGGCAATAATGTCAGGATAAATCTCATGGCAACTTCTGAGAACTGGAACTTTCTTAATTGAAATTACTGAGTTTACAATGTGATGCCAAATCAGCTAACATCCACACAGTTCTCAGAAGCAAATGGTACAATAGCATGTTTCCCAGCAATAAATAGAACTTCTTTCTGCTTCATTATCACTTAGAAATAGAAAACAAAAAATTTCAAAGCCAAATCAGAAAATGGAGCCTTAATGATAAGATTAATCATATAATTAGCAAGGTATGAATAACCTTGGATGAGGGAGACACTGTATCGGTCAAACTAAAAAGAATGCGGCAGTCACACTCATTAGAGAAAGCGCTGAAAAATAAACAGAAGTACTAGAGTTCAAAGTTACTAAGCAACTGCATTTAAAGGAAGAAATGTCAAACTATGCATTTCTCTTTGGGAGTCCTAGTTACTGAACTGACTGCAAAATTATTGCTAAGAAATAAATTAGCCTAGGAAGTTTCTTTAGATATTCTCTCCGTTTTGTTGCTATTGCTTTTTATTTTTGTCTGGAATACATTTCATTAACACTTAGTAAATATTTATAACAGTAAAAGAGACAATCTAGGCAAACTGTGGTGGAATAACTCCAGTCAAGTGGGCAAATTCCCTCAGAATGTTAAGATTACAAAGCTACGTGAGAAAGCACAAGTTCCATACTTTCTCTCATGTCTGTAGTTGACTCTAAAAGGAAATGGAGAAACAAATTAAAGTTCTGCCTTGCTCAGACAGTATGGTGGGAGTAATCCTTGGGGAGAGAAGATTTTTTATAAGAGAAATTTCAATAAATCTAGAACCACACTGTGTCTGACCCCTGTACAGAATGCCGATGAGCTGACCAACAGCCTTATGAATGTTATGGATCAGTAAGAGTTGCAGTCTAAGCACTTTCCTTCTTCTTCCTCAGATGATTAAATTCCACAGGCTGGGCAGAGGTATGGTTCTGACCACAGTTCATCAGCAGCTGAAGGCAGAGGAAAGGGGAGGCATGTTACTCCTTGCAAAGTAAGGTCTTTTTGTATATGCCAGTGGGCTCAAGGAATACATCTGATTCTTACACGATCTATTGTTTAGTGACACAGTATAAAACATAATAAAATGTGAAATCATATTAATACTCTGCAATCTATAAGGATAGCTTATATGTTCACAGATAGCAAACCTTTTTCACAACAGTTTAAATGTAGTCTTTCTGCTATAAAGATCCCAGATGATGCAAGAGTCTCTCCTACAGACTCTACAGTGTCTCCTACAGTCTGTCCCTAGGGTATGAGGTACAGTCTCTCCTAACTGCCACTGATGACGATATTTAAGTCTTTTTTCCAGCTCTGTAGCTTCTTTAAGCACCGTAACTTGTTCCCCTTAATGGACCACCTAATCACAGAATGATGAAGAATATTTACGTGGACTTCGTATAATTTTAGGGCATAGAAAGTGAGCTGTATGAAGAAGGACATTAAGAGACATCAAAACACTCAATGGATCCCATTCATGTGACAGTTTAATTTTGCCACATGCCATGAGATGCTATATCCATAATGCACATTGGCCTCTCTGGACTTTCAGGCCACTGATACTGTATAGAATCAAACTCAGGGTTGGTAGAAAAAAATATGTAATCGATTTTCCACTAGAGTATCTGCTGTGACAGAAACTTCTTTGTTAAACAAATCACACCAGTTTTGGTCTAATGCTTTTTGCAAAAATAAAAATTGGAGAACATTTAAAAAATATCCAAAGGTCCATTTTCATATTTTAAATGTAAGTTTTACTGATAATTTCAAAATAGTTATTTGCTTTTGAAATGTCTTACAGCGTTTCAAAGGGATTTGAAGTCCAAATGAAGTATTTCACATTCATTAAAGTAAAATACTTATGTTGATCAAATTTAGTCTTTCCAGACATGTGAAATTATCCGTGACTTTGAAAACCAACTTTCTGACAAGCCATAACTAAGCTTGTGATAGAAAATACTAATTCATAAACTATAATAATTAGCAAGATTTACAATCTTGCATAAAACAGTGAGTAACTTCAGTTAGTCACACAACAAACACCCTGCAGTCATGTAAGAATTCAGTAAATTCACAGGAAAGTAAAATCTATTACAGTCAGCAAGTCTCTTCTGCAGTAATAAAGCATTATTTTCAAAGCCACTGTCACGAAATTATATGCACATACTCATACCAATGAAAGTCTATAACCTGCAACTTCATTTGATGGATCTTGTATTGATTTCACTGGGAGTCTTGAATAACTATGACCTACAGTAAGATAAATGTACTGACCAAACGGATCTTTACATTTCTAAGTACTTTACAAAGACAAGCAAACATTAAGATTCTTATTTGGCAGATAGAAAAGATTATGACTTGAGTAAGGTTACATAGGCAGACAGGCAGTTATGAAGCTGGGGACAGAGTGCCGTTCTGACATGTTCTGAAAGCCCTGTCTTCCATGTTTCCCATCACAAATTATCCAAGTGTGGGAGAGTTGAGGAACTGTTCAGAACAGCCTCTGTCTGCTTTTTGTACAGCATACCTATAAAAATCCCAAAGTGCAATATTTCAAATTTCTAGAACAACTGGATTATTGTTAGTTACCACCTAGGTCCTGATGAAGCAAAGAGCTTAAGCATTGTTGTTAAACCCTTTGAGTTCAATAAGCTTTGAGTTTGTTGCTGTTTTGTATGCATACCCTTTATTGTAAGTGTTTTCTGATGCAAAACAGAGTCTAAGCTGGTTGCATTGCCTACTAGCATACAAATTCTGTAGTTAGTTTTCTTTATGGTTAATTACCAAATCCAGAAGCATGCGACCTGTTCAAAGTATCCAAAGCAGCATCATATTGCACTGCTTCTTAGCTAGCATCCCATATACATGATATAATATATGTGACAATATGATCCTATGAAGAATTTGGTACCCTTAAATATCACCCCTTCTCTGCACATTGAAATCTCTCTGAGCAGTTATATGAAAGAAACATCCTACCTAAATGCAAAAATGTTAATTCTGTTAAAGTTCTTCCTGTGATCTAGAAACAAAATGTATGAGTTTGTGACTGTAATTGCTTCTGCAGTAGAGTCTAGTGTAATATTTGCTTTAAGAAAATTTCAGCAGAGTAAGCAAAACATTTGGTTAATGTATACAGTAAAAAAAACTCACAAAAGAAACCTCTCCATTTGTATGGTTCCTATAGAAAACATAAACTTTAATGAAGAAAATATCTTTAAAAAGTATTTACAAGGAACTCAGGGTAAAAGTTCAGCTGAGCACTTCTGCAGGTCTACCATTATTTTATTTCACAGGCATAAATAGCTGAACACTTGATATGAGGTTTTTTCTATTTAGGATAAGCAATTGTTCTGATTGCACTCTACTCTTAAGCATTTAGTTCCTTTTTTATACCTCTTCGCCTCAGAAATCTTTAGTGTGAGATGAGATCATCCCATATGTACAGACATGCTAAAGACTAGTTTCAACACTTCAAAAAAGAAAATCTCAAATGAAAACATTGCACAAACAGAAAACGCTTTGGCAGTAGGTCTTAACTACAGCAATGTAGCTATGAATACATTTTTGAGGAAAAAAAAAAGCTTTTCATCAATACTTAGCTTATGATTGGAATGTTTTTCACATTCATTGAATTCCAAATTGTTTACAAGGGAGCAAGCGCGAGAGTTAAGAATGAGTGTTTCATCATTGACCTGGGAAATTAATTTTTAGACTATTCATGACAAGTATTTCTCTAGAATTAAACATAACAAAAAAGCATCATTTCCCAAAGATGTAACCAGACAAACAGTATGCAGGGGGGATATATGGGAAAGGCAGCTGAGATACATAAAAGAAATAGGGATACTCTATGACTCCCCAAAACTTAGAAGCTGATGTCTGAGCTGAAAAATGAGCATTGTCATTAATATTAAAGTCATAAATCAGGTTGTCAGAGATGTGTGAGGACTATGGAGAAAGTAAATGATTAAGCTATTCTAAGCCCTGAATAATAATAAAAAAATATTCATTTTTAAAGAATATGTCACTGAAAGGATATATTTGTACAAAGATGCAAATAACTTTGCACTTTACTATGTTTTGGTTCCTTCCAAAGAAAAGTACAATGAGTATGTCTCAGTTGTGAGAAAACGGAACAAAAGCAACACAGGAAGGAAGAAGAGACCTAATAATTGCTTTGACACATGTAAAATGAACTGTTTGTATACAAACCATCAGATTCATATTGGTGGATTTCTGATCACCAGTGATGGCCTGGATTATTTTACTACATTATTTATTCATATTTATGTATTTGTATTAAAGGAAATGAGGCCTGATCCCAGGACTTTTGAAACTGATGCAAAGTTTTGCTTTTTTATTTTGCGTTCAATGGATCCATCTCATGGAGGACAGAAGAGCAAACACTTGTATACAGGGGATATGGTAATAATTATTGGGAGGGAGGTTTATACCTCTTTTTTTGGTGGTGGTGGTAGTAGTAGTGTTCGGTTTGCTGCACAGAGGACACAGGGCTTTGGAAGGACTTCTCAGAAACCTGTCTAGAACAGGGAAGGGTGTTGAAGCCTTAGTTGCCCTGACCAGCCTCACCAGGCACCCAGTCTCCAAACTCCACATCCATTGGCCCAGGAGCTCCCATTAAGCTCTGGCCCAAGTGCCCTGCTCCTTACCTGACCTGTGCTCAGGTCTTTCCTGGACTTGCAGACTGGACTTGCCATGTTGATGTTGCCGTTGTATGATGATTGCTAGATTCTTGGTGGTCCCTGTTGTTGCCACCATCTCACCCTGCTCACCTTGCTCAGGTATGGTCAGACTGCAGCTTTTTTGGGTGGGTATCTGTGGCTCCCATCTCACTGTCTGTTGTGGAGCAGCCCCACTCTTGCCGTTTCCTGACAGGAAAGTCAGTCTCTAAACCTAGCGTGTAGGACAGTTGACTATAAATCTTTACAGTATGACTTACAGATAAAAAGTACTTATGAACGTAGTAACAGTTATCATCTCTTTGACAGTTATTGCTACACAACTTAAAAGGTTTTACCCATGTGCCTTTAGAAGGCTATGTGAGTGAAAAGTAGACTGCACTCAGAAGTCTTCTTCACCAGAAGAAGTGGGATGAAAGGTCAGGAGTCAATCTTTGTGTTCATGTGTGCCCATTATACCATGTGGCACACTGGTGCTCACTCAGAAGGAACAAGGCAGCAAAGTCCCAAGGGAGATGATGATCTAGCTTGGAAATGTCATGGAAAAAGAAGGGACACGTTTTTAAGGTGCCTTAATCTTCTTTGGCTAAGGGGCTGGATGTTAAATCTTTAGCCTGCGTTTGAAGCTACAGGTCATGAGAGGACTACAGAAGGAGGCAGCAGCCATCTTAGATAACAGAAACAAGATAGACTTCATCTAAAAGGAGGGAAATTTCAGCTTAGCGTAAGAAAAAGATACAGAAACTGAGGTGCTAAACAGAGAAGGAATTGCAAAACATTATTTTTAAAGGAGCGTATCGTTTTCTTCAAATCTTGCCTATTGTTAAATCTCACTGAGAAGTCTGAAACAAGAGCTAGCATCTCATTTCCACACACATGCTGGAAAGCAAAACCAGCAATACTAGGGCCTCCAATACAAACTGCCCCAGTGTATCTCAACTATACAAAGGCAGACCTTCATACAAATTGCGGGACTTGTTTGACAGCTGGAGAGAAAAAGGGCCTTGAATACAGGTTGTTTCCCAGATCATTTCCAACATGTTTTAGGGGCTTGCATTCTCTTCTGGATGGAAGTGTTTGAAACAATTTTCTCCTTACTTTTGTATGTACAAAAGTAGGCACCTCTGCGGAACTGCTAATGAAATAGCCAATGCAGTAGCTTAAACCACCCAAACTTTAGCCAGCGTTATTGCAGTTTTTCCTTCAAGGCAACTATCAACTAAGGATGTTACAGTTTTGTTTTTAAGTCACAGAAATAACTCAAGATGTGGATAGAAGCTTCAGTGGGACTTTCAGAATATGACATTTATCTTTAAATGAATTAGATATGCAGTTTTTTGCAATTTCTGCATAGGCATGTAATCTTAATACCTTCAAATACAAGCACCTTGACAAATATCAATATAGGTTTTCAGGGACATTCTTCCAGTAAGTAATAAGCCCTCTTTGTAAGACAAAACTAATTTCTTTCTGCTGTTTCTTTTATTGAACATGCTTACTAATTTAAACAACAAATGGGTGATTTCAAGCTATAGAGTGGGGAAAACAAAGAAGTTCGTATGAGTGTTACAATCTCTGGTGGATTACATAGAAAATACAAAGTGTATGTTTCAGAGGTGGTTTAACATCTAAATATTTAAGCACTGCTATCAAATACAAATTATTGAAAAGTGTACACTATCATTTCTTCAAATTAAAACAATGTGGCAATATATGGAGAATATACAGAATTATATTTAAGTTTTACTTTTTAACTCTTGCAAGAAGAAAAACTCAGACTGACATTTTTGCCCAATATTTTTAATAACTGTTGGATGGAATGCTAACCAAATAAACAGCTCTCATCAAGTGAGAATTTTATTCCTGCTTGTCGTCTTAGTGGGTCTGCAATAATTTTGCAATTTGCAGGACGTCTTGTCTCTCTGTAAACTTCTCCCCACATGAAGTTCAAAAAGCTATGGTTTTGCTGTATTTTGTGTTTTAAACCTGCAAGTACTAATGGAATACTAACAGTACTTGGAATTAATGATCATTTTCCAGTTTACTGCTAATACACTCAAAATTATTTTTACTTCAGTCACTAGTGTCACACAGTTCAATTGCACACTGCACTCAGTAAAGGCACTCCCCTCTTGGCTACACGTCTTACCAAGCAATAGGTCCCTCTTCCTTCTTTTTCTTCTTTGCCCAAAACATGGGAATTTCCGTGCAGCTTCCATTCTCAAGAGACCACCCACTCCCAAGTGCTGACAACAGTGACTACATACTCACTATGTATTTCCCAGTAAGGAATGAAGCCAAATTCTTTGACCTTTCATTTAGCTTTCATAGTAGTTTTGTTCCACTGACAATGGATAGTCCTGCCTAGCTAGGTTCTGCAAGACTGGCTGTAAAACCAGTTTTCAGGGGGAACGTTTACAAGTGGCATTGCTTACTTACTCATTAACCTCTCAAACAGTTAGAATCCAGGAACTGAGCATTGTAGCTATGAGTTCAAAAATAAACAATTGGGATTATTAGCCTGCTCCTCCAGCCCCCCTCCCCTCCACCCCCTGCTTTCACAGAGAGCATCATGGTGGCGTGGTGTGAAGCCAGCAGCTGCGACACACTGGATTCCGTATGTAGCTCTGAGTGCTCTGTATTGAAAAGTGGAAGGACAAGAAAACTTTCACATAATCCAGGCAAAACAGATGATCCACCAGCAGGAAAGGCATGAAGGTGGGAACATGTACACTGGAAAAGACTGAAAAGGGATCCAGACAGTGGTTCATAAAATCACTAGGGACAGGGAAAAGGCAAGTAGGCAATGACTATTGATAGTCTCTTCAAACACAAGAACTAGGAAACATGTAACAAAACGATGCTCTCGCAGGTTCAGCGAAAACAAAAGGGAGGTAGGTTAGGTAACTTCTTGCCACATGAAGTGGGGAAAGATGAAAATTTTCATGTATTCAAAAAGTGACCATACAAACTTAATGGAAGCAAAATCCAGCAAGGAGTATTAAATATACTGGAGGAGTTACTGGAAGTTGTGACTTTTCTGGGAAAATATTATTACTAAGTGATGCTAGTGTCCTCTGTTCTTATTTTAGGCATCCGATGTTGGTGGTCATTTCCTGCACACTCTTCACTACTCCAATTGTTTCTGTGCTTCTCTGTAGATTTTGAAAAGACAACACTTACACTGCTTCTTGTTGTCATATTTTTTCATTTCTGCATATGTCACTGCATCTGTCATGGTGATTGCAGCACTCTGTCACTGAAGCTATACTAAATATCAAACTCTTTTCCAAACAAGAGGGAACCCTAATAGTGCAGGTTTGATTCATTCTAGCCTTTTGGCAATAGCCATCCTTACGCCCCATGATAATTGGGAAGTCCCCATTTCTCTCCTCCATTTTGCTATACTGCAGCGATACTCTAAATCTGACTGCTTTATGCTTATCTAGCAAAATCAGTGAGACAAGCCTTGCAGACAAGAACTGTCAGTTATGTAATAGATTCCCTTCACAATACATCAAGCTGAATTTCTTTAGCATATTTATTCTTACACGTTTTAGGGAATATTTAAAAGATTCCATGCAAGTAGCCATTTCTTTATACATATTACATAGTGTGTTTTCTTCTGTTTGCAGGTAGAGTACAGCCAGAATTTGGCTCCTTGCTTCTTGCTGGCAGCTTCCCCTCCTCACAGGCTGGAGGCCCACAGCTTGAGAGGCTACCATGGAATTCAGTCCAATTAAACTTGGTATTTATTGTGACCCTACTAATTTATTCTGCCGAGAAGGTTAAGTGAGCAGCTTTACAATAAGCTAGGAGGAGGGCTGTGCAACAGAGCAACTGTAAGCAGAAAATTCTGCCTACTGCTAGCACTGACTTCAGCTGAGTGCTTACATGGAGCCCTGGATGCAATGGAAAGAGGAAAGCCCCAAGAGTTGGATTAAATAGGGTGGCAGCTGCCAAAATAAGCAATTCGGGTAGCTAACTGGTGGAGCCTTGAGCACTTCCCATACACACACATCAAAAACTAGTGAGTGTAAAGCCACAGAGGAGGCACACAGATTTCTTCTGAGCTTCCCCGCAAAAGGCTGAGGAGAGGATTGTGAAACCGTGTCCAACATGAGTATAGAGGGTCTAGGTATTTCAAGCACAACATGTGCATGCCAGCATCTGTGCTAACCTGTGGTATATGCAGTATTGTAGTCTAACTATATATTGACCTGAAAATTCTCTTGCCTGAAGATCAGTGCTTTGATCTTTTGGAACAGAAATGAATCCTACATATAACATTATGTAACTTTTGTGCAACTCCCTAGTTGCCATTTTCCCATTTTTCAAATTTTATTTGCCATCTGTGAACATGGTAATCAAGCTGGTGACATTGTATTTGTGCTTTTTGCATCTCCTGAGGATATGAGGAAAAAATGCACCAGCTAACTGACTTATAAGTGTGACCCATTTCCCTGCCACTTTACCTGTCAGAGGGAAAGTCAGAAAAGCATCCTCAAACCTTTTTGTTTCTGAAAGGGATGAATTCTTTTTTCCACATTCCTGTAAGCAGAGAGTAGTAGCACTCCCCTTATACATTTAACGAACAGGGCACAAAGAAATTTCCAAAAGTCAGACTGCGAACAAGCCCCAGAGTTTTGACTCTGACTTGAGAACCCTGCCCAAACTAACAGGAAACACTGAAAAACCTTCTCACATATAGATTATTTGATTGCCTTGATAAATATAAATTATAAATATAAATATCAATATA
>NW_009617766.1:16230-16560 GCF_000690535.1 Cariama cristata | reverse complement strand
TGTGGGGATCGAGGGCACCCTCAGTAAATCTGTAGATGACACCAAGCTGGGTGGGAGTGTTGATCTGCTGGAGTGTAGGAAGGCTCTGCAGAGGGACCTGAACAGGCTGGATGGACGGGCCGAGACCAACTGTATGAGGTTCAACAAGACCAAGTGCCAGGTCCCGCACTTCGGTCACAACCACCCCATGCAACACTACAGGCTTGGGGATGAGTGGCTGGAAAGCTGCCTGGCAGAGAAAGACTTGGGGGTGTTGGTCGACAGCCGGCTGAACCTGAGCCGGCAGGGTGCCCAGGTGGACAAGAAGGCCAACAGCATCCTGGGAGGTAT
>NW_009617766.1:0-16217 GCF_000690535.1 Cariama cristata | reverse complement strand
AGTGATTGTCCCCCTGTACTCGGCACTGGTGAGGCCGCACCTCAAGTACAGTGTTCAGTTTTGGACCCCACACTTCAAAAACACCTTGAGGTGCTGGAGCATGTCCAGAGAAGAGCAACAAAGCTGGTGAAGAGTCTTGAGGCTAAGTCTTATGAGGAGCGGCTGAGGGAACTGGAATTGTTTAGCCTGGAGAAGAGGAGGCTGAGAGGAGACCTTATCACCCTCTACAACTACCTCAAAGGAGGTTGTAGCAAGGTGGGGGTTGGTCTCTTCTCCCAGTCAGCTAGTCATAGGACAAGAGGGCATAGTCTGAAACTGCACCAGGGGAAATTCAGGCTGGAAATTAGGAGACATTTCTTCACAGGAAGGGTCGTTCGGCATTGGAATGGGCTGCCCAGGGAAGGTGGTGGAGTCCCCATCCCTGGAGGTGTTTAAGAAAAGACTGGACGTGACACTTAGTGCCATGGTCTAGTTGACATGGTGGTGTTAGGGCTAAGGTTGGGCTCGATGATCCCAGAGGTCTCTTCCAACTAAATCGATTCTGTGATACCTTTTTGGCCTCCCACATCTTTTCAGTCTCCCACACCTTTTTGGCCTCCACCTCTCTCTTGGCCTCCCACATCTTCTCAGCCTCCACTTCTGTCCTGGCCACCCACACCTTTTTGGTCTCTCACATCTTTTTTGACTCCATCTCTGTCTGGGCCTCCGGACAACCAACTCCTCTCTGGGATACAAGGGTCTTTTCCCGGCACAGGGTACTCGATTCCTTCCATTCTTTTCTAAGTGACTGTCTTTGCAATCAGAGGTGCCAACCATGCTATTAGCACACCTCCAAGTCTGGATTAAAGGCACCAACATGAAGCTGGCTGTTTTTTTGGCTGACACTCTCCCCATCGGTTCTTGGTACACATCGCTTCTGGTGCTGAGCACTGCCCCACATGACACCCAACATGCTCCGAGAGCAGGATGCTCCAGGAACGTCCTACCACCCACCTGAGTTCAGTAACTACAAAAGCAGAGCTGGAGATAGGTGCTTTGTGCATGTTCTTGATAGCCCCAAATAGCCCCATTCTCCCCAATTCACTCCTGGAAGAAGGATTCCCACTCAGGGAGTGAATGCTTGCGACGTACCCATGACACAGGCATTGTGCCTCCCCCAACAAACGTGGAAGATGCTGTGGGCTAGCTTTGATGTGTATTTCTTTGCTATTTGAAACAGTCTCTCCTGGAAGGGTTTGAACTGGAGGCTGTATATAAAAGCTGCTGTTGTTTTTATTGGGCTACCATCCATCTGTTTAAAACGTGGGTGCCCTGAGCGATTCTGCTGGCGGGAAGCAGAGGTGAAGAGGTTCCTTTGGATGTGCTCAGAAATCGTCTCTGCATCCAGGACTCCTTTTAGAGATGTTTAACATCATCCATCTTTCAAACCTCTCAAGGCATTGCCACATCTCTGGGGTTTGGTATAAACACTTGGCTTCAGAAGCAATGAGAAAGAGTGGGGCAGGCAGCGCAGTTATGAGATGTCCTGCGTCAGAAGTGGTGCAATTTGTAGCTGCACGGAAACGCCTCAGCAGAGAAACAGGGGATCTGGGAGATGCACCTCTCCGTTCCCGGCCCAGCCCAGAGGCAGTCTGCCAGCCCCAGAGCTGGTGCAGCAACGCTGCCTACTGCTCTGGGAACACAGAGACAAAGCTCTAATGGAGCTACAATACAGACCATGCTCGTTTGTCTGCTTGCTGTCTGTACTCCATATCAACCAGAGCTGTCTGGAAGCAAGCTCTGGATAATATTTCCTGGACTGTTCCTTTTCAAAAGCCCAGCTCCAGCTTTCTGGAGCTGCCAGTAATGTACTGCCCTGGCGCTGCCTCTAATTGAAGCTCTCGTCAGCCAAGAGGGACAAATTGGCTGGTACCTCCTTTTGAACCACAGAAGGGGAGTCTCTATCCCTCTCCTCACTTGTGGTCCACCCACCTGTATCCCACCTTGGACTCTGCTACTCAATAGCCAGCTGCCACCACCCAGCCCAGCTCCATCTGCTCCTCTCTCCTATGTCTGTCCCTTTGCCATCCAGACACACCTTCCCTGGGCACAGATCTCCAGGGAGGCTACACTGCAGCACAAAGAGAGCCCTGGTCCCCCTTATGCCTCCTGCAGCCACGGCTCCTGGGACTCAGACTGCAACTAGATGACTTGCCCAAGACGAAAGAGTGGATCAGTGTCAGAGGAGGGACGTGGGCATCCCTCCCTGTGCTGTGCCTCCAACCTGGCCTCATTCTAACTGAAAAACACACAAACCGGACATTCAACTTACCACGTCTTTGCACAAGGCTGTCCACGGCTGAGGCTGCCAGGGAATTATCAGATGCTCTTGTGGCTCTGCAGAGAAGCCAGGAGTTTAAAGGAATGGTTACTGATTGCATTTTGGCCCTGGGGAGCTGTGTTGGACAAAATGCTGTATAATCACTGCACAATCCAGCCTAAAACCCAGCATTGTAATATTTTTCTCTTATCATCATGCAGCTTTGGAGGCTCTTATTTGATCTCCTTTATCCATGTGAATGTGTCCAAGAACGCAGCAGCCTCTGCCTGCAGAATAGCTCCCATTGTTCCCTTTGTTGATGTGTCTGGGCTGTTCCTCAGCCTACTCTCTCCCTTCCTGCAAACAGACAAACTCTTCTGCATGGTCAAAAAGTATGTTTACAGCTTGATCTTAAATATGAGCTCAGCCATGGGAAAGGCAGAGGGCATAGTTTCCTGATTATTACAGCTTTCTGTGATCCAGAGGGGAGCATGGTGAAAGGTACCCCGAGCTCACACGGTAGATTAGCTGCAATTAAATTCAACCGGGATCTACTCACCCATACCCACTGCAAGCTGCTCTGAACTAACGCTGAAAATAGATGGCATTGGATTGGGCATTTTGGCTGACCTAACTGTTCCTCCTGAAGTGCTGACCCTTTTTGTTTGAATAAATCCACAGTAACACAATAAATCAGCTTGGAAGAGAAACAAAGAATCTGAGGGACATGAGAAATATAGCTCTGCATTTCATTTTTTTTTTCCTGATTTTTCTGATACAGAAGCTTTTACATGCCTTCATGCTGAAAACAGGCTGGAATCAACTTAGATTTTAGAAGTATTTAACTTAGAGACTATTTTTTTTTTTTGTGAGCATGGAACTGAATTCAGTGGTTTGTGAAACCAGGCCTCCAGCTTTACAAAAAAGTCTCTCCAATTTCTAGATCAGCCCTTTGCACATCTCATTTCAAACAGGTGTGCAGCAGGTTATCCTAATGCGATCTGCACAACTTTTACAGCCTGTTGAGTGTGCAATTTCAAAACAAACCTCATCTCCCTCTGAAAACCCATCTTCTCTTAATCCTCCTCACAGAGAACCTGTAGGAAGATGTGGAATTATACAAATGAGAATTTTGGCACGGCTGGGTTAGAGTAGGCTGAATTAGTCATCAAAGTTACAGCTGAAGGTTGTTAATCTGTTGGTGACTTCCAAGCAAATTATTTTTATTTTCTGTTTACAAAATAAGGGAATGAGATTATTGGTTAGGCCTTGAGGCGCAATGAATCACCGGCGGTGGTAAAACAAAGATGACACGGAGCTTGCTGGCACCCAGGTGAAGGTGTGCTCCTTCATTAAGCCTGAGTCATCACTTCCATTAGGAGCAGGATTGAAGGACGGCACAGAAAGGCTGTGCGTGCACCAGAGCCCCGCGCTGCCATGGGGCTGCAGGCAGCACCTGCTGAAAGCTCTGATCTTGCACTTTGCAATGCTCGAGCTGTGGCACGCACAACTGGTGGGACAGGTTGGAAATCGCTGGCTCAAGGCTGTATGCGAGCTTTGGCTTTCCCATCTGCCTTGTTGGGAATTGCTCTTTAGACTGAGCTTGTGTGGGCTGAAGTCTGAAGATTTTTTTTTTTTTTTTTAGGTCTTGTTACTTTTTTGTACTGAATTAAGCAGGGGAAATTGCTTACTGCTGTTCAGGTCTCATGGATATGTAGTGCTGTTAATCTCAGACTTCATAAATTGTAAATTAAGCTTCCCCAAATCATGCTTTTTTTAATTTTTTAAATAACAGAAGTTGGCTCTCTTCTCTGGGGTTTTGTGCTTTCAAGACATGTCTTGGCTTTTTCCCCTGCATGTGTAGCAGCAGAAACAACCCCTTCTGCAAAAGTTAAAACCTATAGCACAATTGCCTGACTCCAGAAACAGGAATTTAGAAAAACACCCACTTCCTAAAGACCCAAATTAAACCTTTGGACATGGGCAGTATAGGTAGGAGTCGTCATTTTGATGCCCAGAGGCCAACATCTTTCTACCCTGATCTCGTTGCTCATAGTGGAGGGCTCTTTGAGACTGCCTTTGCTGGACACTCATTATTTGATCTGCAGGCTGAGGAGGAAAAAACCCCAAAGAGCAGCTGATTTTCAACACGACCTCTCCTCTGCCTCATGGCAAAGCCCCTTCCCACAGCGCAAAAAGCAGCAAAACCCTCCCGATCTGCCATTTCTATGTTCAAGCAACGTCAAGGTGAACTGTCCCCTGAGGTAAAGTGGTTTGTACGTTGGCCACCCAGTTTTTGACGCGCTTACCTGCCAGCAAGGAAGAGCCCATGCTGCGTTCTCCAAACTGCTTGCTGGAATGGGAGCACTGATGCAAGCGAAATGCCTCGAAATGCCTCAGTAGAGGGATGAAGGAGCAAATAACCACCAGCTGGCCGAGGCCTGAGTGTCTCTTTCCTCTGCTCAGCTCACAAAGTGAGAGCGAAGAACAAACCTCCTTTCCTGTCTGTCCTGCCTCCCTGAATCCCTTCTGCTTAAGGAAAGAAAAGGTCAATATAGGCGGTGTTGAAATGAAGCACAAGGACCGAAATGCCTCCTGTGCCTGGTGCAGGGTGCTGAAAGAGCCAAGTGTGAACCAACATTTTGCAGAACCTCTATCAGCTTGGGGTGACTGTTTTGGCTTGCTAGTGTGCAAGGAAGGAGCCTGATTTCAGGAAGCAATTTGCAACCAGGCCCTTAAGAGGCTGGGGAAAAAACCCAACCACCTGTCAGTGGGTCATAGCTTGGCCTCCTCACACAGAGGTTTGAAAAATGTCTGGCAATTTGGGAAATTCAAGAGGTGGAGGACAATCTTCACCAGGACGATGTTGAGGAAGTCTGGGGCTTGCCACACCAGAGGGTCCTTGGTGACAATTCCCCAGTTCAGCCCAAGGCACCCACTTCCCTCCTCATGGCATCTGTTTGCCAATCCATCTGTGCAGCAAAGCCCCCACCCAGGCCTGTGTCATCCTCAGCACGAGAGCATCTTCTCAAATGCTGCATGAAGAGATGATGTTTCCCACCCCACCACTTTACCCACCCACCTCATCTCTCTGCATCTGTCTGCTGGCTCCGTTCTCTCCAGCACATCATAGCTTCTTGCTTCATCTCCACGGCCCAATAGATGCTGTCCTGGCCAAGCATGGGTTTGGTCAATGGTAACCGTCTTGCTCCACTTTCATCCCACCACCTTCATGTTTTCTCCTGTGCTGCTCCTGCTTTCTCCTTTACACTTCCCATTAACATCTCATCACCCTCTTTGAGATCTGCCTGTGGATCTCCTCTCAGCAGTGACAGCTGCAGAGATCCCAGCCGGTAGCGGCATCCAAGGCTTTGAGGCTGTACCCTGACAGAGAATAGACTCTTCTGTGTCCTTGTGCTTTTCTGTCTGTCCATCTCCATCCACCATTTGTCTCTGCTCTTAAATTCTTAGGCACCCTGGGTGGAAGGAGATGGCCCTTTGGTCTATATGTACCCATCATTGCTTACGATGCTGTCCTGGGTCCCAAGCAGAGCCTGTTGGGCTCTGTGCAATGTAGACTTCAAGGATGACTTGAAATGGTGGAGCACCAGGCTCACACATTTGTGCTGGGCATTAGCTGGGGCTCGCGTTCGCCTACAGCTGGTCGAGGTCTTCCTGCTGAAAGGCATCTGTGAGGGAAATGCATGTTGCTGCGAACAGATACATCCTATGGGATGGTGCCAGTTTTGCTGACATTTTCCCATTCCTTATCTTAACCTGAAAATAAAACATTTTTTTTCCCCATTTGGTCATTCCAGGCTTCATTGTTTCAGTTTGGCCAGTTGCTTTTAGCTGCTGTGAGTTTGATGTTAATCTGTGTCCTTCTGAGTTGCTTTTTACTTGGGTACATTGTGCAAAATACTGCCTAAGCCTGGGAGAAAAATGGGCAAAAGCCCCTTGGGATCAGCGTTGCAATGAACAGCCTGTATGCTGCAAACTGAGCAGGGCTGGAAGGTCTAAATGTGCCCAGAACTTTTTTACAAATACTGTTCTGTTAAAACCAGGAATATTTTCCCTTTTCTTGCCCTGAGTTGGTATCAAACCAAGTGTTTAACGAACCTGACTTTTCCTTAGGAATGGAAAATTTGATTTTCAACCAACCTCCCACTTGCAACCTTCAATCTGTTTTAGAAGGAACCTTTCTTTTTTAATTCAGTGAAAACAGACATAATCTGTATACCCCCCAAATACTCCTTTGTTGTGTACCAACAATGCAAGACATTTACCTTGGCCAACCAGGTACGATAGTGCCCCGAGGGAAGCTGAATTAAGCCCTGGTGATGAGTTACAGTGTATAACACTTCCCAAATACAATCACTGTGATTTATGACTGCTGACATGACAAAGATTTTGTCTGGTAGTGAGGAGTGATGGCTGATGTCCCTCTAAATGCTTATCATTTCTGGCAGCTTAATTGAATCCCGTTAACAGATGCAACGAAACTGAGAAACATTTCTCCTGCTAGCAGTCCTCATTGGACCAGCAAAGCCTGGCGTTGACCTTATTTTCAGGTATTTTCCTTTTGTACTCAGAGGGTGCAGAAATGATCTTCTTAAAATAAATATGCTACAAAAGGAGCATAGTATTCACGTATTTGATGTTAGGACCCCCCGGGCAGGAGAGCAACCTCCCGTGATGAGTGGTAAGAGGGGACTCTCGGAGAGATGATGCAGTATTCCACCGTGGATTGATGTGTCCCTTATTCAGCATGCAGAGGACTTGGGCTTAAGTCTGACTTGGAGCCTTGCCCTCCTCTGCGGGATTTTGAAGCTCTTCGGACCAGTTGAGCAAAAACCCAGATAACTGTGACAGCAAGGGCATCAAGCCCTGGCCTGCGAGGCGTTTTGGAAGCAGCTCTGCGATGCGAGCTCCGGCGGCTGGGGTGGAGGAAGGCAGGCATCTCTGGCAGTCTTGTAGGCAGCTAGGAGCTGTGCAGGAGATCCCACTCCCTTTGGGTGGCCTGAGCACTGCAGGAGGACAGCTTTTGCTCGGCACCCAAGAGAGCAGCAAACTCAAGGCCACTGGAGGCAGGTGGAAGGAGAAATCTCATTACTTCAAAGCTGCTGTGTGCAGGAAGAGGCTAAAACATGGGAGATGGTTTTTAACAGGGTTCATCCATAGCAGCAATGGACCCTGTGGCCCGGAGTGACTTTTAGGAAAGATTAAGTTATGCATATAGCAGGTCCTCTTGCAGCAGCTGAGCCAGGCTAGTCTCTCGTACAACTTCATGCACCAGGGTGTTATCTTTTTCTTGGGAAAGCCATGGAACTGGGTAGAATTTAAATTATACCCCAGAGAAGTTGGCGTGCTTCTCTGACGGAGGTCGTAATGAGGGAGTCGAGATTCCAGTTATAGCTCAGCACAGCAGATGTAGCTGGTTTTGCAGATGATAAAAATACAGCCTTGTCTCAGGAATGCTGCAGAAGTGAGGCACGCGTGTGGGTTTTTTTTTTTTTTTCAGAGCAGTTCTTTAACTCTGGCTGTACTGTACAACAGTTGTTTCCATTGGGAAATCAATATTTACAGAGTAAACAGTGATGAGATGTGGGCTGGGTGCCATCCAAGCACGTAGCAGGACCTGCTCTGTTGAATACCCGCATCTCAAACTGTGGAAAATGTTACTCTCCTCTCTTTTGGGATAGGAGTAGTTTTTCATTACCAGTGATGAATACTATTTTAGTTTTACTTTGCTCTGTATGCTTTTCAAGGCCTGCTTACAAGGAAGGAGGCAGCCACTGAAATATAGGAAGCTACAGTATATGCTCTCCTATATCATGCACAGTTCACCTCTTCTGATCAGAATTCAAGGCCTCTTGCACAGAATTAGCCGTCCCCTCAAATAAAAGCAATTTATCTCAGAAAGCAATCAGAACTGACACTTCAAATATACTAAACTTCCAGCACAACTTGAGCTCCTGCTTGATCTCATCTGTGTATCAGGGACCTCCTCGGGGCTCCTACAACTCCACTGCCTCCAGAGACCTTCACCTAGGGGACAAACGCTGCCCCGCAAGGAGCAAGTCACTGCTGGGGTGAGGTTCAGCTGGGACTAACACAAACCCAGCTATGTGGGCTTGGTGCCTTGCTAGTCCATAAGGCATTGCCAATGGAGGAATGCACTGCAGGCAGAGCTGCACTGCGGTTCTTACTTCACCTGGATACTGTGATGAGTCCACGTCCTCCTGTTTTGCAACAACACTCTTGAAGCTGCCTATGTAACACTGCCTAGCACTGTATTCCCTCCTGTTTGCAGAAGTGGCTCGCAGCTGTAAGAAAAACGTTCTGCCTCTAATCTCTATTTACACAGGATGGTGATAAAGAAATTCCTCAACAATCACTTAATCTCTCTTTGGGCTGACACCACCATCTTTGCTCAGCCCAGCTCCAAAGCAGTAACACGTGCAAACACACCACAGTGCTTTGTGGGCTAGGGAAGGACCATCGCGTGAAAACAAGCTCCGTACCAAAGTCTTTTGCTGAGCGTGACAAGTGAGCAGCCCTGTGTGCTGCAAATGTCCCCTGAGAGGGGCAGGATGATGCTGAGAGGAAGGGCAGTCCCATCTTCTGGAAGCTAACATGTGTTTGAAGCTCTTGCCCATTTTTGGCATGTGATTTGAAGCAAGAAGCCTGCTTTTGGGTGGGTTTCTGCTGTAAATTCTGCTGGTCGTCCGCAGCAGTGAGGCACTGCTAGCAGATGTGCTGTCCCCACTGTGAGCTGGGCTACTCATGTAAGTAAGCTCTGAGCAAGCTCTGTGTGAACTCACCGCCTGGCCCTAAAGAATTGGAAAAACAGGAAACACTTTCAAAGGTGTCTAAGGATTTGATGTTGACGTTTGAATTTCCCTTTCATATCATGGCAAGATTTTTGCCCAGGCGCTTTATCCCTACACTGTGAAGCTGTCATTTATTTTTAGTCAGAGATTTTGTGCTTTTGAAAATAAAGCCAAGGAGGACAGAAAATAAAAGTATTCCAAGACACTTCAGTGCATTAGACAAGTGTTTATTATGGGAAGCTGAGCCTTTCCAACTCTTGGGGAAAAGCGTATCTTGTGTACAAATAATTTAGCAAAAAGACAAGTATGTTTTGCCTACTGAGATTTTTGGTGCTGCACAGTTTGAGGAAAAACCAGAACATACTCATCAGTAGAACAGTTATAACACAGTGGCAATAATCTAGGAGGAGCTGAAGGGGACTGAGGACAATGCAGACTGCATGGCTATGCAGCTAGGAGAGCAGCATCCTTGCTCAACTAGGCCCCGAAGCAAGCAGATGGGCTGAGAAAACATGGCAGGGTTATGTGAGGGCTCCTCTGGTGACAGTCTCACCTGTGAAATGGGCTATTTTTGCAGGCAGCTTGTGATCATGGAGGCTGTGGGCATGAGAGGAGGCAGAGAGCATCTCGCCCTCTTCACAGGAGCTACTGGGAAACAGCTCCTAGAGCAGCAACTGGTGGCGATGATTATTTAAAAATGCACCCTTGATGCTACAGCTAGAGCTGGCCACATTCTCCTGCCAGCAAATTGTGCATTGGGAGGAACTGTGGAAAAAAAATCCACCAAGAACCTATTAATATAATCCCTTAGGTGAAACTCCAACCCACTTGTAACCCAACTCAGCAAATGTTAATGCCTTGTCCCTGCATTCACATTCCCATCATCACAGCCATTTTCCCCAGACAATGGCCTTCTTTGCCCTGGTAAACACATAAAGTAGGCATTTCCTCAGAGGAAGTTAATTTGGATTTCTAGACACAAAAAAAGTAGGAAGAGTGGGAAACAAAATCTTTTCAGTAATCTGGGAAAGTATTATCAGACAAGACCTTTTCTGCTAAAGGGAAACACTTTCCCTGGGCCATTGAGGCTCTAAGGACCAACATGTTACTTATTATCTTTAAATGAAGAAAATTAGATGCCCCCGCATTTACTTTTACCAGTACACATAATCCTGACTTTAAAAGAGTGATTCATACATTTTGCTTTTAGTTCATTTCTTTCTTAGTTTTGGAGCCATAATAAATCTCACTTTGGAGGTGCAGAATGATCAATTTCTTAACCACGTATTTGCTTTGAAGTGTCTATTGGCTGCTAATAAAATAAGCCCTTTTACGTTCTCTTCAAAGTCACAAAACACAAATGCATGTGGATGCTTTGGGCCAAAGGAGGGAGCTGAAAATCTGTCTGGCAGTGAGAATTTAGCTGAAATGAGGAGGGGAGTTCCTATCTCACCACCCTGGGGAAGAGTGCTGCATTTGTTGAGCCAAAACTGCTGCGTGTGGAGGCAATGGTAAAGTCGGGACTGGGTCTCCGGAGCTCCTCATTTAGCGGGTGGAGTCTGGGGGAATGAACATTACATTTTGTCAGAAAACCACTAGTGTTTTTACAGCAGAGATTTAATAAAGCTAATTTATGTCCGACTGAAAGTTAAATACCTTACAACCCTGCACTTAGCGTTTGCTTAGTGGTGTATACTGTAGAGTCTGTGTCCGACCCACAGCTGGTTTAACGATGTGTCTAGAAAGATGTGTGCCTCTGAGACATGGAGAAACATGCAGTAATCAGAGGAGCAAATTCCTGGCTAGCATAGCTGGGTGGCCACCCTCTGAAGCCACCAGCTCAGGCTGGCTGGGAACAAGCTTCAGGCACTCAGGGGTTAGATTTTTTTACAAAGGGCAGAGTAAGAACGGAATGCTGAACTCAGGTGCTGATGCTCTGGACCATTGCAGTTGTGCAAAGGTCCCCCCATCCTCAGGGAAGGATTTTTCCAGGAAAACAGGCCGTGCACAGCAATCTTCATCCCAGGTCAGCAGCCGCACTGCTAGCATGGCATAGAAGGGGGAAGAAGGGGGAAAAAATTCAGAGCAAGCTGGAATTAAGTCAGGGATGTCCCATCAAAAGGGTTCTCTCTGGAAGACGTAGTTCTCAAAAAAATAAAATCTTCCTTTTGCTAAAATATTTCCCATTTACATTAGGGAAAGCCACATTCATCTGTTTCGTTTCAGTCACTTAGCTCTAAACCAGAATGTGCCACTGAACACGACACGTTTCAGTTTTAAAAGAGCTTAAGATCATGTGACAGTATTTCCCCATGATGCATCTGACCTACAAAAGCCACCTTCCAGAGTTCAAGCCCCTTCTTAGGGGCAGGACACTTTGGAAGGCTACATGTCCTAAAAATATCACACTACTAGAATTGTGTGATGCAGTACAGGAACTGCCTGACTTTTGGAGTATGATGGGAGAGGAGGTTTGGGCTGGAAAGCCAGCTCATCACAGAGAAGGGGAAGGTGATGCTCTTGGACTACTGTTCCCATGACCCAGTGCAAAATGGGATGGGGTCAGGGGAAGAGATTCAGGCTGCCAAAAAGTGTTTTCATGCGAGGAGAACCTTTTTATTAAATACATGAAACAAGGGAATACATCACTGTAAAAGCAGAAGGAGAAATCTGAATTTTTCTTGGACAAAATTTTAGGGTTTGGAGTGAGAGTAAGTGCTGGAATGTCCCAGGATGTCAGTATGAATTTTGCTAACCTGCAAGGCCAGACTTTGCAGATGAGGTCCCTGCACCCAAGAAATCCCCACTTGCTCTGTTGCCTTCCATGGGACTGCCAACTGCATCCAAGTGAGAGCTCTTCCTTGGTCTTTGCATTCAGCAAGGCCCCAGTTTGGGCAAACCTTAAAATTCCCTATCAAAGCACATCAGATTTACACTGACATGAAGGACAACAACAGAGGACAGGCAAGCTCAACAAGCTGCTAAGGCAATACAGCTTAGGCTACAGCTTTCTGTCTTTGTATCTCTGGAGCCTTAGAGGGGAAGGTTGGTTCGCACATGGTGTAGGCTGACTTTCACCAGATCTCCTGTTAACAGCACAGGGCACCCTAAGGGTGTTTTGTCTCACCTGGTGTCTTAGCACAGGCAAGAGCCTAAATAAACCCACAGGAGCTTTCCCATTTGCACCAGTGGGAGCATGGACCAGAGCCGTGCCAGCAGCAGCAGCCATGAACCACAGCAGATGCTGAGCACTGCTGCCAAAATTAATCAAAGCGCCTGTGAGAAGCGACTGTATAAGCTCCTCACACCAACCCTGCTGTAGAGATGTGCCCTCTATGTCCTCTTTCTGCTCTCAACATGTCCATTTTTTCCAGGTGAGGGTCACCTGGGGCATGGGTCCTAACCATGGGTCCTAACCAAGAAGCCCCACAGCTGAACTAACCAGAGGCCCTCACCTAAATCTGACACTCAGACACCAGTGAACAGCTCTGAAATCACTCAGCGGTGAACACCACTCCATGTTAGCAACAGTGAGTGTTTAGACATATCAGAGCAATAACAAAGTGCACCATGTGCTGCTGCAGGACCAGCTCAGAATTATAGCTGGAGAGGCAGGAGAAATTATAGGGACATTATTTATTAGAGACTGAGGAAAAAAAAACATCCTCCAGGCCCAAGTGTTTCATTTGTTCCACTGCTAAAGAGAAGTGGTTGCTAATGACAGGATGAACAACTTGACAAAATATATACTGTGGATCCAAAGGTCCTCATTACAGGGAAACCCAACTCCCCTATCACAGACTGAGGCCAGAATCAGCATTACCTGTGCTGCTGCAGGTCCAACATCCTTTCCCCAAGCCGTCTCCAGCACCACTTCAGCCTCCTGCCCGCCTGGCAGGGAGGACGCGTGTGAACCCTTAGCCACGCAGACCCCTTAGCCACGTGAGGAAGAGGAGTGTGCAGGGAAGAGGCCATCAGCAGTGCACAGCAGCTTCTCACAGCCATAAATCTCAGAAATTGCAAATATTGATTAATATTTTTTGTTTGGTTGGGGTTTTTTTGTTGTTTTTTTTGGTGTGGGTTTTTTGGTTTTGTTTGTTTGGGTTTTGTTTTTGTTTTGTTTTGTTTTTTTTTTACAATAAGACCTGTGGCATTTTCAGTGTTCGAGACCTGGACTTGACTTTTCCACTCTCAGTCCTGCCTAGATCAGTCTCAAACAGGCACCTCCACTCCTCTCTTTCCTCTGTTATGGTATGTGATTTTAAGGGTTTTAATGGGTAACGCTCATTCTCTCTCTCCAGCTTGTGCTCAGGAGCTGGGAAAGCAGCTGATCCCCCCCAGCTTCAACCTGAAAGCAGACAGGGTTGTGCAATAGGGTAACTGAGCTGCGGCGTATTGCCAGCGGGTTAGCTGCCAGCACCGTTCCCAAAATCATGTCCTAGCCTATCTGGAAGACTCATCTGAATGGCTTGAGTGAACTCACAGCTGCCAGCATCTGGGCTATATCTTGCCCCACATGCATCCTGCCAACAATTTGGACGGCTACAGCAGGATGGCAGGGTGGAAATCAAAAGGGATTTCAGCAAATCAAGTCTGCTTCATGGCTGGGCTGTCTCTGTCTTCCTCTGCTCTCATGGCCAGCTTGTCAAAGTTTTACCCTATGTAAGAAATATTGAAATAATATAGTAATAATTTTAATAATACATAATTCACAATAAGAATGTTGTAATACTCTACTGTGTCACCAACAATATTGAAACAATACAGGGTCATAACACTTGCGTACTAGTTTCCATTAATTGTTACATGAAACATGCATGATCCCAGGAAGCATGTTGTTTGGAAACAGCAACTTTTCCACCATTCCCTACCAGCATTTTGTGTACGTGTCATTTTCATCTGCTTGGCAAACACAGACCGTGATTGATGTGGCTAAGAGACTTTATCCATTTAATCGCTCACCCTGTTTTAGATCTGTGCTTTCTGTGATCTGCCTTCAGCTTGCCAAATATCTCTTGCAACTTGTAACTCATCTCGGAGCAGTCAAAGCATGTGACTAGGGACTACAGGGATCACAGCCTTTTCTGGAGGAAGGTCTAGCCCTGGCAGAAATAAGCCAACCCATCACCCCCTGGCATGAGACTTTCCCACTATCTTTGACCCCAACAAAGTCTATTTTCCTGTCCCAAAGACTGAGGGTAGAAATCAAGATGAGGAGAGCCCATGGAAAAGGAGCTGCATAAGCTCTAGCATCAGAGTGAAGTTGCTAGTAATGACTTTATGAAATGACTCTACAAAACACTATTTCGGTCAAACCATGTCCCACATCATACCTCTAACTCTCACCCACAGCTTGTCAAACTCATTGGGAAAGCTTCAGCAGTGTCATCAGTCACTGGTTTCAACAGTCTCCTGCAGAAATACAAAGACATATTCTCCTCTGAAGTGATGCTTTGGCCAGAACTCAACCCTGAGGAGATGCCGGTGCCCACAGGTAGCAGGTTATGTGGACAACTCAGTATAGCACCATGAGGGGTATTGCTGTATCGTGCTTGCACAGAGAGGAATTCAAGCCACAGTGGTTGCACTCAGGCCAGGATTCAGCTTTGCTACCCTGCCAAAGTCTGGAGACCTTGGTCTGGTTCAAGTTTATTCTTGGGAGCTGCCAGTCGTACCTCCAGTGGGACTGGTTGAGTGGTGACCAAAAGCCCCTGGCAGGGCATGTGTATGCTTTACTCCTTGCTTGTGCTGGGGTGATCAGGGCTTTCGTGCCACTGCTGCCATGGCCTGTTACAGCACTCCATGCTTGACACAGGCGTGTTTCACACTATCCTGTCCTTTGCAATGGATTAATGGATTAACCCCTGATCTTTGCAGTGACCTAACTTGTAGTCTGATTGATGGCTCTACTTGTTTTCTTGCATTTTGCATCACCAACAGAAGAGTAAGAATCACCATACAAAAGAAGCAGCTGCTAGAGGGGAGGAAAGAAACTTGGCAAATATTTTATGGGCAATTCCCATCCTTTGTTCCACAGTAGGTGTGATTTGGGGTAGCCAAACATTTTGAAATGGCTGTTTCTCTCTCTTCCCCAGCTCATGTTGCTTTAACAAGACTAGTGACCAGCTATAGACAATAGAAGACTGATGTTTTGGAGAGGGCAAGAATGTCTTTAGTCATTCACTTGTTATGCTTCTTCAAGACCGTAGTGGAATACATAAACCTCTGGCTCCAGCTAGAGGCCATTCATGACTACGTTTTTAACCTGAAAGGAGCTCTCATTAGAAAGTATAGCTGTGCTGTGTTACTGTGCTGTATTAGGGTGCATAGCACAATATACCAAATATACCAAAGAAAATGAGACGAGCAGAGACCACAGAGACTTTCACATGCTGTCCATGCCAGACAGCAGGACTTTCCTCCTTGTCTATCAAGCAACAAGATAGGACGTTGTTCCCTTCCCTCCACCTATGTTATCAAGCCAATGAGCCTTGCAATGTATTAACCCTTACTTGACGTAACCCTACAAGACCTCTGTTTGACTGAGCTGTTGCCCTGGTAGTTAAGCACAAATTCTGGCTGCTCCCTTGAAGGTGAAGCCCTGCGAGGGCAGTGCCTGCCTTCCCCAGGTGGGCAGGAATCAGGTAGGACTTGATCCCTGGGCAAGACTTGTGGTATTGTTCAAGCCTCACTGCATGTAGTGAGCAGGATGCCCCAGCCAAAGACCAGCATCATTAAGGAGGGCTGATGGCCAGCCAGTTCAGCCCTGTTTCTGTCCTCTGGTGGGCAAACCAGTGCCTGGGCAAGGAGATGTGCTGAAGGGTGCTGGCACAAAAGGTCACACTGTTGGAAGTGGTAGCCGTGCAAGGGGATGTGCCAGTGAGCCCACTGGGCAGAGACTTACCCCCATGGGGTGTTACCACAGCTAGAAGGCAGCCCAGATGGGATACGCACAGTATGCTCAGACACTGAAGGAGGGAGGCTACTTTTCCTCAGGAGCTCACATGGAGAGACCAGAAGGAACAGAGGAAGAACAAATTGTCCATATCAGTGCTGAGTGCTGAGAGTCAACTCCTCGAGAACAA
>NW_009617765.1:5151-18934 GCF_000690535.1 Cariama cristata | reverse complement strand
CCGCTGCCGGAGGGGAGGAAAAGACATTTCCTCCTGTAGTACAGGAGGTCATGGGCTTCCGTACTTCTGCACTTTGATAAAAGAAAAAGAGAGAGAAAAAGGCTATCCTTATAGAAATATTAGGTGTATTTACACAAACTTTTACATTTACAGCTACCCATAACTCTACTTAAAAATTCTCCTTCAATGTGTCATTAGGAACACTGTATCGTGTCTGAGGGTGGAAAAAATGCCAATTATCAAAAGTGATACTTTTTTTTTCCCCCTCCAAACTTAAATGAAGAGGATAGAGGGAGGGGGAAATTAACCCCATGAGTTTCAGTGCAGTGAAGTGCTAAAGACTTGCAGTTAATAACTGAGACTCAAGTCTTTGGCAATAGACCCTTCTGAGTGTTCTCAGGAGTAAAGTATGGGACCTGAAGGGCATGGCAGAGCTCTGAACATGGAGCATTACATGAAGCATTACATGAGAACATGAGCACTACAATGGGGTAAATTCCTATAGTCTTTAAAGCCTGTAGTTACAATCTCATCTTTATTTAAATTGAAGTTGAGGGAAAGAATATTGTTCAATCCATCTTTATCTCTACCACCTCTTTTCTCAACAACCCTGAGCTTCTTTTAAGTTTCAAAATCAAATAAAAGATCCCATCTGGGATGAGTGGTACAATGACCTCTCTGCAGATGCAAATAACCTCCCTAAAGCTACAGCAATCAGAGGGACAGAGTTGTAATAATCACCTTGTATTATTACACCCTTCTTTTCTCATTCATCTTCAGATGTTCTGCTTTTCTATTTTCCTCATTTTCTTTTGCATTCTTTAATTCCCAGTTTTCCTTTTTTCCTCCAACCATGTGCTATTTCTCTGTAGTTCTTATGTATCAGAATCTGCATTACTGTTCACGGTAGAACAGGGAAAACAAAGTGTTACAAGCAAAGTACCCTTCTGAAGCACGGTCACCTGGGGCCATTGAGGGATATATAAGCTTCATATATTACTTAGAGGTATTTAAGTATCTAAATACTTACCACAACAGAAGACTACATGGTTTATTCATACACAGATTTTTCTAGGCAGCTCACTATAACTAGTATCCAAACCACCCACAACTATGCAGTAAAACTCCACATCATTGTATAAACAAGTGCTCCATGAAAAGCAATTTCTCCATGATTCCTCAGGGCTTTGTGGGTTTTTCATTATTTATTTATTTAAATGGCTTAACAAATGTACTCGGATGCCACAGCAATAGGCAAGATATAAGAAGCAAAATAGAATTTACGCTGGAGAAAATAGGGCAGTTTAAGATCAGATTCAATTAGTTAGCTATGGATCGTTCTCTTCTCTCCATTTTATCCAGACTGGAATATACGTGCTCAAACAGAAGCAGCTGCGTGGAAGAAAATTCTTCCTGGACTACAGGTAGAAGGACAGCAAACTGCTTTCTCTATTTACTTTTCCGGGTTTGACAGATCTTTACATGTACTCCTTTAAACTTTCAGTCAGAGCGTCTCCAAGTTGGTCAGTTTTTCCTGAGGTCTCGAGGGATCTTTCAAGAGCAAAACAAGAGAGAAAACACATTTAATGCAAGCACACGAGCTTAGCAAAAGGTAGGAATGTCATACTATACTGCTAAGTGGTTAATTTTAAATTTTGCAAGATTTCAGGTTGCCTGTCTTTAAGGCAAGAAGGCACAGCTTCCCCTGAACTTTCGTAAAATTTTCTTAAATTTTCTTAAAACAGATTCTTAGAAAACTAGAGTTGTTTATCCAAATTGAAAAGTGAAATTGAATACAACCACAGAAAAATAAAGCCTGCACGTTTACTCATAGCAATTAGAAAAAATAGTGGAGACAAATAGGCATATTATATAGAATTTGAGAGCAGCCCTTTAAGAAACATGACGATAGTGACTTATTGATTCTTAATCTCTTACCCCATTTTGTGTCCCATAAATGCCAACTTTGCAGTGAATAGGAGGATTTTGTAGCCACTCCTGCTTCTGTGTAGGATTGTTCAGGTCTTGGCAACAGAGAAAGCTCTGGCTTTAATTCACTGGAAGGCATAACCTGAATATCTTCATGTGATTGATCATACCCAGCTTCAAAGGAAACACAGCTAAGCAGGGGTGACCTATCTCCATTTAACCAAAAGCCCTAGAGTTTAAAGCACTCACATGCTTTGTGGACACCAGCTCAAATCACTGCACCACACATGGGCTTTGAATCCACCAGTTGTAAGACACAGTGCTCCACAACTTCCAGATTATCCATATAAACACCGAAGGAAAAGTATGAGGGGCGCATTATGGAGCTAAGTCTTGCTCTGAGCTGCTGTCTACCTACTAACCACACACCTAAACGCACCAGTCCATATCTAGATGTAGAAATGTTCTGCTCAAAATTCATCCCACTGCCAAGATGATTGTCTAAACCTTTGCTCAAGAGCTATCAAGATTCACCTGTTTCTTGTTAGCTGTGGTAGTCTTGCACAGACGAAAGAGAAGACTCTCCGTGGTCATGCCTAAGACCAAGGCTTGTGTGGTCAGGTGGGTCTAAACCAAAATGTTTTCATATGAGAACCCTCATATCAAGGGTTTTCACAAGCAGGGAAGCACCAGGATGTTTTACACCTATCCTGGCTTGGCAGTTGGTGAAGTGTCTGAGCAAATACGCAAGTGAGGTTTGTCTGCTTGGGACCATTCAGATTAGGCTGGAGTAGGCACCAGGAGAAAATAGACAGAGATGGAGTGGAAGAGTGTGTCAGTTAAAGAAGTCCTGAAGAAAGATGGACCAGCAAGGATTGCACTGGGGAATGGACGAGCAGGCACCACATGAATGAAAATGATGGAGCAGAAATGAAGTGGTTTTCTATAGCAAGCCATCGTGCACACTTTCTATGAGCTGACTTCTAGGATACCTACAGCCTCAAGGCCTTAGGGAAAGTAATGGTCACTCTCTTGAAGTATTTAAAATAGCCTGGTTGGTACAACTCAGCCCTCAGGTTCCAAAGCAATCCTTTTAATTGGATGCTGGGAGCTAGAGGCAACGGATGCTGTACGGAGATTACGAAGCTCTCCCCTTCCTCCTGCAGTGACTCTACTGGCCTCACCAGCAGGTGCATCTACAGAATAGGAGGTGATCCCGCTGGCCACTGACAGCTGTAATTCCCTGCAAGGCTGCCCTTCATGCCCACTGCAGGCAGGGGAATGCCACCATCAGCAGAACTTCCTCAACATTCCTCAGGAGAAAGATGAGGAGAGAGCTGGGGCAGTGGAGGAAGGAGAATAATCTGAACAGAAACACTACGATGGTCTCCACCATATCCCATCACCCACTGGTTTAGGATACTCTCAGCATCCTAAGCCCACCAACATGGGTTGCAAATGCCATTCATGAGCAGACAGATAACCCAAAGATAGGCTTTATCAGTCTGAAATGAAATTTCCTGAAGAATCGGTGGCAAGGCCAGGAACAAGGTATAAACTGACCCCATTCTTACTCCTGGTGCTTGAGCCAAAAGCTTTGCCTCCCCATCTTCCTGTTTCCTTCAGTGGACAATCAATCTGAAGAATTATTTACTGAGTAGAAATTAAAAATTAAGACAGGAATCACATTTCTGTTCCTAATTCTGGCATTTGGCTTAATCTGTAGCTTTAGTTAAATCACAAATTCCAAGTGCCCCAGCTTTATCCACCTATGAAATGGGAATAACACTAGTTTAATGACTGTAAAACACTTCAAAAAATAGTCAACAAAATATGCAAAATAAGCCTAATTTTTTTCTTAGCCTTTACAGTCAAGAGAATAACTCACAATTAATAATTTATGCAGTGACATGAACTCCGTTCCCTTTGAAAGTTATTCACCCACAATGTATAATTTTCTTTTCTGAGTTGCTTGTTATTCTACACTGGTTAAATAATTCCCATACATATTTATTGGTTTATAGGCTGTTCATGAAAAGTTTATTCAGAATATTTATTACATGAAATTTAAAATTGGTTATTTTTGGTGTATCCAGTCTCTTCTGCCTGACTAGATTCATGTAATTTGTTGAATCAGGTCTTTTATGCAAATTATTTTTCCTATACATTAATTATATTTTCTGTATATATTCCTGCTTATAATGTATGTTTGAGAACATCCCTAGCTATCAACTCATTCACTGGAAAACAAATTTAGTTTTTAAATCACAACTTAAGATAAAGAAAATTCAATACTTTAGTTAAGGTAGAAACATCCGTTTGCATCTGATCTTACAGTATTTTATTCTTCATGTACAGAAAATGAATACAAAGTTAAAAAATACTCTAGTCTTTTTAAAAAAAAAATTAAATTAAATTACCATTAACTTTTTTCATGTACAAGTAATTTAACATGATTAAAGAGAATGCTCTGTAGATTTACATTTTTCAAATGGATTAGCAATAGATCTCTTGGAATTCATCAGGTATAAGAATGAAGCTGTAAAACAGTAATTTAAGTAAATGCAGGGAATACCAAGAGGATTAAAATGAGATCTCTAAGGCCAATAACACTGTAGTGTAGATTTTATTGTAACATTAAATCTTTTGAAATATATACAGGGAAGAAATATTCTTTAGCTCTGAGAAAAATTATAGAACATAGAAGTTTGAGCAAGCTATGATTTACATTTTCATTTACCTGAGGGAATCATTAATTGCTAGAAACAGTTCATTATTTAAGAGGTCTTCAAGTAAAATGAGAAACAGGGAAAAATTCTAGGTGACAAGCAAAGCCTGTTTTAAATAGCTTTGTATTTCTGTTGTTGTTTTCTAATAAAAATATAATCATATTTCAATGATAAATTAAATGCATTAAAATATTTTTCTGTTGCAATTTCATCTTAGTGTAAAACTATGGAATAGCCAGCAAAGTAATTAACTGTAAGGGCATTTACATTTTTAATGCGCTCAGTGTTCTGTAGGATTTTTTTATTTTCTTTAAGAAGGTTTTAAAGCAAATCAAGGGATAACAATATCTCACAGGTCATAATCTCCAGAGTATCATCTTTCTGCATAGCTGCTTTTCCCACATCAACATAGTCCTTTGAGGACAAATTTTATTTTTAGTCAGGTGAAAATCTCAGTTGGCATCTTTCAGGGTAATGGACAAACGGATAAGCTCTTTGGAGTCTTACTCTGAAGTATTTCTGAACTGTGCACACATTTGTATGTCTGTCAACCTAAGTGCCTTTCCATCCTCTCCTGCCAAACAAGCCTCCATCCCTGTAATTGCTACATTTGTATGTACACAGAACTTTACACATAGACATGGAATTTCTGCTATGGGAAACTGCCGGGTATCAGGGTATGAAACCTATGTTAGTCTGATAGCTATTACTCTTGAAAATATTTGACTGAATATATGCACCAGTGCAAGAAAATAGTTTTTCCCTGATAAATTTTAGACTCGGCTATGTTTGAATTAGACCTTACAGTAATTGTACTGTCAAGGATATTGGATGCTAATTTAATACAGTACAAAGAAAGCTCCAAACACAACCTTCTCATTTCAAATGTTCATAACTTTTATCTAATTTATTATCTCAGAGTAAAATTATTTTTCTCATCTCTCCAATTAAGTCTTAAACAAATCTGCATTCTCAGGCATATTTTTAAAACAAAAAACAGATAAAAGACTGTTAACAGAAAGTATGGTTATGGATAAAGATCCAAATCTAACCTGCCCCACTAATTCTAAAATATACCAGACTTGAAAGGCATATTCTCTTGAAAATTTCTGCTGCTTTATATTCACTGACACAAGGGTGCTTTTTAGCGAGAAGATGTTTCCTGAGGCATAATAAGTGCTGGCAAGCTCAAAAGCAATGGCTACAGGAAATACATATACTGATTGTTTCAGACAATAACATGATCATGCATTGTCTAATCTTTCTGCACTTTCATCCTCCTACACAAAGCAACATGGGCTAAAAAAATCACTAGAAAATATAGAAACAAATCTGCCAGACATCTCAATAGCTAGCTGGGCATTTACTATTTCACCCATAGGAAAACAAAGACCAGGATTTTCAAAAACTTCCTACATTTTCAAAAACTTCCTAAATGTAGCATTGACTTAACTTTGAGCTTACTGAACTAGTGTGTAAAGGCCACTGACTTTGAAAACTTCTGCACTGCTGTCTGTAGAGACTATGCCCATAGGTCATCTTTTTATATATATATATAAATCAGAAAACCACATTTTAGCACATTATGCAATGTTTTCTTTCTATTTGAGGTACAGCTTGTTGGTACCAAATAGAAGACACTACATCATGAAAGTATGTCCAGGTCCTATGATTACCTTATGAAAGAATTGCATCACAGTAAGCAAAAAGCATTTTCCCTGAGTTCAGTCACCGGTGTTTAAAAACAAAGCTAGCAAATCCAGCTGCATCTGGCAGTTCCCAGAGCAGTTGCTACATGGTAGATGTAACTAGAGCATGAGCCAGCGATGGATAAATAGCCTGCTGTGGATTATTTCGGAAAAAAAAAAAAAAATAAATCTTTAAGAGGGTTTATAGGGCTCAGAAGGTTTGGGATTTTAGAAGCAAAAGTCTTCCCAGCCACACTCAGTGGAATTCCACAGCTCCTCCTGCTGCTCACAGCGATACATTATTTAACACATGCAGGAAAGGGGCTTCTTGAGAAAAGCAGGTTTTTACACACCAGATGCATAGTTTCCTCACATGTATTCTTCCTTAGATTACCACAGACAGCTTCTCATAATAGGCAAGGAATGACAGCACTGTCAAATTGAAAAGACTTTGCAGTGAGGCTATTGGGCTGATCTCAGATTTCTCCACGACCTTCCATTCTCCAGTACATTCAGGCTCCTTTTTTTGTCTTCAGGGTGCCTATATGTGGGCATTCTTTCTATTCTTAATTACTATGTTCTTCTGTATTTTCCGTGCTCCCTTTGTCTCTCCTTTTTGAGAGCACCCATTTTAACCTCCTTCTTCCTTCCAGTCCCTTTGGGACTTACTGTGGATTGAGTAGCTCTTCTGATTTACAGTCCTGGCTTTGCCTTTGCAAACCCTCCCAAAGTAGTCAGCTGCTTTCCTCCCTCAACATATTTAATGAGTAATTTTTATTTTTTTTTAATGCAGTCAGCTGTCAACTGGATATTAGCAGGTTATGAGAAAGAACTTAGATATTTAAAAACCATACCTCTTGATAATAAAAGCTACATACAAGTTTTGCTGTGTGTATTTAACTTCAAAAATGTAGTAAACAGGATTTTGCAGATAGCTCCTTTAAACAGTAAAAGGAGCCTGGCAAGTGGCATGCACCCTGTCAAGCTCCTCAGGGCACCGTGTTGCAGCAGGAAACCTCAGGAATGGTGATCCACAGCTTGGATAATCCACCCCAAACTGCAGGGGATTAGGCTGTGGACTGTTCAGGCCATGGAGCTTGTTGACAGAAGCTCTTTTTTAAAGTACTGGACACGTAGGAAATCAAGGCACTAATGAGCAACCACAAAAACAGAAAGATCAGATTCTTGGGAATATGGTGGGGAAATTAGTGGACACATCTGATTTGTTCCTCAAAAGGGAAAAACAAAACAAAAACAATTTAAGAGCAATGTAGATTTCATTACTTAAAAAACAAAGCAAATCAATATTTTAAAGCAAGGGACTGAATCAACATCTATATATATACTTTACTGCATTGCATTACTGTAGTGTTTTAGCCAATAGCAAGCAGGACTGTGCAAATGTCAAATTAAGTCCGAATTGCATTTCAGTGCAGCCATGTTTGTGTCATTTCTGTAAGATCAGTTCTGAGCAATGGCAGAGCAGTTTAAACCCCAGGGTTTAATTCTGGGATGGACCTGCCACAGGGAATACCTCTGCCACCACTGGGACTTACAAGCTAGATGGGGAGGAAACAGGGAAAGACAGAGGAAGAAAAAGCACAGCCCTCATCCACAGCCACTGTCTCGAAAGAGGCCACACCTGATAAAGAGGAAAGCAGTGGTACAGGGCCTGTAAGCTGGAGATACACACTGGCACCTTGGTACGTGGTAGGTGCACATCAGTGCCCTCTTGTCCTACCACCACAGGGTGAAGAAGGGATGGCTGGACTCACTGGTGGGCAAGAAGGAAGGGAAAAAAAAGGGAATTATTCCCACAAAAGTTACAACCTCTCACCTCCAAGAGCCATGGGCCATCTTCCAACTCCACCTCTGCTAATTCTTCCCCAACCATGTCTCCATCAGCCCTTCCTGTCCCCCCTACCATCTTTTGCTGAGATCTCACTCTGCTGCAACACTGAGTTTTCTTTTCATGGGACTTTTTCGTCATCCTGGCCATAACCAAATTCATGTTAGCTTACAGCACAGAAAAGGCTTCATCCAGCTTTTATCTAGCCACAGAAATGAACCACCAACCTCTGCTAGTTCCCAAATATTGCTATAGTGAGTACCGTAAGAAATTCTAGAGAGATCAGACATAGATGGCTCACACAGCACAGACCACCTAATTGCTGGGCAACCTGAGGAGCTGGGTAAGCAGTATCCCTGGTCAGCACCTCCTCAGTTCTAAGCTGAAAAGCTGCTTGTGGTAAGGAGCCATTCCTTTTGTTTAATTTCTGGCTTTTATCTTAAGCCCAAGCTTTCATCACCTTTTTTCAGCCACAGCCTCTGGATTTCCAACTCTGCAGCAGTAAAACAGATATGAAACAGAATATTAGAGACAAGCTACAAAAATGGCAGTCCTTGGTACCCAGCATTCCCTAGAGTTATTACAGAAGCTATATGCACTGCTATACTTTTTAGTAAGAATTTTTTCTTTTAATATAGAGGAAAACTCTAGAGAGAAAAATACAGGGAAAAGCCAGACTGACTGGCAGCTTCACAGTTTCTTATTGCTGGTAAACTAGGCATATTCTGAAATCCAACAGGTTAGATCAGAGCAAAGGGGCTGTTAAGGGTCAATGATTAACGGTGGATCTTTTATCTAAGTAAATGGATAAAAATTAATGGACTTACAGGCAGCTTCTTGAATCAAGCCTTCATGACCGTCACTGCAAGTCATACTGAGAATTACTACGTTCTTAGAATATCTTAAAGGGACAAAAGCACAGAAAACTTTATGGGAAGCAAGCACAGTTTCCCTCAAGCTCTATCATTTTAAATTTTTCAGAGAGGATCAAAGTGGTTCGCACCTCTTTTGCAAGATGTGACAACAAGAGCTATTCCTGACAACAAATTGCATGTGCACTTGGGTTCTTGGAGAGAGGAACCCATGCCACTAAGTGTCTCCCACATGTCAAATCAAGTATGTAAGCCTTGGCTGGGGAGCAAACAGGAAGGAGGGCAGAACCTCAGAAATTGGCAAGTCATGTTTCCTTACTGCAAAGTAATTGTTTCTACACCACAGTGGCTTCAGTAGAAGTTGTGCTGCTGTTAATGATGATAAAGTTTTGTCTCAGGTAGGTTCATTTGACCTAAACACATCATGTGGATTTGAAGTAAATCCTGCAAAAAAGCTGAATGTGGAGTCCAGTATGTCAGAGCCTGATGGGCAGAGTCTGTGGAAATTTCTTCAATGTCAATAGTTGCAGGAAGAAAATAGATACTCTGAAACATTCACTCAAACAAGCCTTTCCAGCTCATTTCAACTACAACTTTTTTCCTTGCACAAGTCAAAATATTCCTTCATTGTAAGAAATGTATACTACTTCACTTGCTTTAAAACACAGCTGGTGTGACCTGAGACACGTCACAACACAGTGTTGTGCCATACTCCTGGGTCGGGCTTTTTTCTTCTTCCATCAACATGAAACAGTCAGCTCACTCCAGCATGAAAACAGTTGACTCAGACCACAGCTGAGAGCTGGACCACACAGACACACAAACTCCACAGAATTTTTTTGTTCTGTACATCACCCTGTAAAATAATAAGGCCAAAGCCACACTGTAATCCCTAACTCCCCATTATTCTTTATTTCCTTTTCTTTTAGGTGGAGGCAGAGTTCAATTGCTTTCTATACATTGTTCAATGGCAATGTTCTCCATATACTGTAGTCTTGAAACACACCACATAGTGAAAAGGTAAAAGGGATCCATTTGCCAGATTTCCTTATAACAAGGAGTATTCAAAATAAATAAATAAAAAAAAGGTGGTTTTATAAGCCAAAAATAAATAATTTTCAAGATGTTTTGCCATTTTACAATTTGTTTGGTTTTAAACTAAGTCTTATTATTCACAGAAATATTTACTAGACTTTTCTGTGTGGAATATGAATACTTCATCCTTTAAAAGATCATCAGTCACACAACTTACTTTATTCCTTATATGTAAAGAAAATATTCCAAGGATGTTATTTCCCTAAAAAGTCAATGGAAGTTCTTTTAATTCATCCCTGACAGCAATAACTGAGTAATAAACACTTATCTAATACAATGTATTAATTTTTTGTCATGTGCCTAAAGGAAACTTGGGGCATGAAGGTTCATATTTGTAAAACGGAGCACTAAGTTTATAATGTATAGCTTTAATATTCTTCACTTTCATTAGTTTATGACATTCTAAAGTTCAAAATGCCACAAGAAGAAGAAAATAACCTACCTGAACAGGCAGTGTCTACATGATTGCAAATGCTAATCTAAATCCAAAATGAAACAGGAATGTTTTCTAAATATTTGAATCAAATACCTTTTCAGCAAGGAGAATGATCACCTGATATTATTCTCACCTATTTTGACACACTTCATTTTTCAGTCATTTGGATTACAGTAGTCCTTCTTAATTTGTAGATAGCCTGTTTGACATGGGTAATCACTCTGAGAGTTAACAAGCTTTTCCTGATACAAAAATCTATAATGTCAAAGGAAATAATTTTAAGGTATCCTGCTCTGACGGATTTGGAATGACAATATTATAATTTATGAACTGCTATGATGATAAGGGGCCAGCTTGGCAGGAGTTTGTATGGAAAAACAGACAGGAGAGAAAAGAAATTATTAATTTGCTCCTTCTCAAAATACTCTTCTGGCATTCTCTTGTTAAAACTCTGAACTATCCGTTTTAAGAGTCATGCCAACATCTCCAGGCAACCTAAAAGCTGCCGTCCAATTACCAGAACAGTAAAAATTTTCAGCAGAATCAAACAACTGCAGCAAGACTGAAAAAAGGGGGAGGCCCCTAGAAGTCACCAGTTGCCTGGGAGAAGCAAGCTGAGGTGCACCAACTTGCTGGCTAGATGAAACAAAGCAAGTCCACCCCCAACACAGGTAACACTAATGTTTTTCCTTTCTTTAAACAAACAAGATGGGAAAAACATGCATTTCCATATCTCAGGGGCAGTTATTGTGGGAGACCAGAAAAAGAGGCAGATCTGAAGACGTCACTTTAAATGAGCTGCTTTATAATGCTGAAGAGAAATCAGAAATGTCAAGACTAAATTCAATTGTTCCACCTATTTCTACTCAAGCAAGATTTCACTAGAGGTCTCTAGACTCCTCTGCAACCACTAACTCAGGAGAAATCCTGACAATTTTAGCAGGTCTACTTCCTAGCACACCATTTATGTCTTGCCCGAAATATCAGATCAATATATGCGTTCCACTGTCATTCGAAAAAAATCAATATAGCACAGCATGTGAAGTGGAGATTCAATAGAAGCAGAGTCAACTATACGTACTTCATATGTTGAGAAGCAAGGTCAGACTTTAGTCTGAGGAAGAAAAAAATTGTTACTGTCTTTCATAAGTGAAAGACTTCAAAAATATGATCTAGGGCACCTTGCATGGAATGTAGAAATGTTTCAGACACAAACAGCAGGACTTTTGCCTTGCTTCTGTGGAAAAAAATGAAGACCTACATTGCATCAGTAGTCTTTTCGGAAACATTTATAAAAAAGGCAAGCGAGAAGCATCAAAGCAAGAGTAAGAGTATCTGTGGTGTTTTATTTAAAAAAAGGAGTTACACATTCTGCAGGCAAAACTGAATTTATAAAATTTGAGGGGGGAAAGTGAAATATTTCATTATCATAAATGGCAGACTGTCAAAAAAAAATAAAAGGTCTCTGCAGTAGTAAACTGAAATGTGTAACAGTAAACCTGTAAGGGACAATAAAGTACAACTGGAACCATCTAAGAAGCAAGAACCCAAGAGGCGCCTGAAAGAGTCAGAACAGCCTCCAACTTCAATGTCTGAAAAATCCCACTTGGTGTCATATCATCCGTGCTGACTTTACCGCCAACTGCCATTAAACGCTAAAGCTGAAAGTGATACTTTTGCTCTTTTCCCACATTTTCTTTCAACTATTGTTTTCTTGTTCTCCTTTCCCACATGCCACAGAGAAGCATTTTTCTGGGTCAATCTTTAGTGCCAGTTCAAATTAAGGATTTTTCATTCTTTAAAAATTAATCCAGAAATCTGTACTGCCACGCTTGTTCTGACTGGATGTAGAGAAGGAGTTAGGAGACAATGCATCTCAATAGAACTAAACAAGCTTTAACGGATAATGCTTATTTGGGTGTTTTCCTTTCTTTAATTTGTTTTGGATCAGGACAGTGTGCTTTAATTGGCAGGGTGTATTTCGATTGTTTCTTTTGAATGGATCTTATTTTCATGTCCTTCTTTCATCTGTTCCAAAACTTGTGCATTTAGATCAGCTTGGCTTGCATTTTTAAGAGTCGTTCACCTGGGTTGGGTTACTCTGAACACACAATTGGTTATATATAGTGAAATAATGTAAGTCATTTACTCCTGAGTTATTGTTTAATAAAGAGAATCCAAGTCTGGAAGTGTTTTAACATGAAGACATTGTATATAGACAGGGAAATTGACAGTTCTGTGGGGTTTTTTGCTGTAGTGTACTAGCTACCCATTTCAGTAACATTTCCATCTAGGAAATGTCATTCCTGCCTGTAAGTATTTTATAGGAATGGAGGAATATGAACTACAGGAGTTTATGCAGTGTCTGTAAGCAAATAATGGGAATATTTTTTGGAAGTGGAACCTAATATTATTCTCTTATGATATAAAAAATGTAAAAGCTTTCAAGGCAGAATTTGTCCCAGCATCACCTTGACCTTATTTACAGTAACGTCTATAGACTACATATACAGCAGTAGGGCATTCAGCCTGTAACTTCCAAAATTCCCCTTAGCATTATTTTATATTTGCTCAACTTGTTATCTTTCTAGACTACAGAAATTTCTACTTTCAATTATTTATTGCAAGTTCTCATCACTATTTCTTTTCCTTTGCATTACATTTCTTCCAAAATCCTCAAATGAGGATGGTTCCTGGTGATTTATGTAATCTGGCTTTCTCAAGTTATTCTGTTCACTCCTTGCCCTCCAAAAAAAAAAAAAAAAAGTTCTGTCAATATGATATTCTAATTACTTGTGTGAATGACCTTGAAACATAGGGTCACACACAGCTGTGCACAAGTGCAGCTGCAACTGTGACAGGGTCCTTGGCTTTATGCCCCACAATGCACATGACAATGTAATGATGGAAGTGCAGGAGAGAAGAAAAAAGAAAAGAGAAAGGCAACAACTTTAATGTTTCCCACACCTTCTGGTAAATCCATACCTGGCAACATGAATATAGCTCATCCTCTCAACAATAACTGTGGTAAAACTCTCATTGACTTCTCCATTACCCTGACCTTTTTACTTTAATTTCCTCGTGAAGGCTGCAAACAAAACACAGCTACTTTCTCTTTAATATTTTTCAGCAATTTCTTATTCTTGTATTTATTGGAACTGTGGTCTTTCATTCAGATCTATACA
>NW_009617765.1:0-5120 GCF_000690535.1 Cariama cristata | reverse complement strand
CTTTCCCTAAGCCCTTAGTTTAATAACTTGTTCTTGTTATAATGGGCTGTAGACATAGCAGGTTTTGGCACTAAGTAGTGATATTCAAGAGCAATCTTGCACCATGGATAGAAACGGGCACCGATTTGTTTTGGGTTAATTTGCATGAACATATATCTGTCCTTTGAACTGCCACCTGGAGGTAATTGTTCCTTTGAATTACAGGGCAGCCTTGGGGAAGCAGACACTTCAGATAAGGGGCTAAATTTGGAGGAGTTGAATACAACCCGTGGTTGAACACTAAAAACATGAGTCCAGAAATCCTGCCTTCCCTATATCTTTTGATAGTGAGACATAAGGTTTTGCTAACACGCTCATGTGATGCAGCAGGAGTGACTGATGAACCAGGACAGGCCCCTTAGAGAGCAGTCTTTCATTTCCCTGACAGAGCTGAGAGCAGAGATTAATTACAAATCCTCCCCTACGAGTGTCTTTATCTGTAGAGTTCCCATAGAGATCCTCATTGCACCTTTTGGTCTTTAATATCCAAGGATACTAATGGGAAAGGGAATGAGAGAGTGTGGATTCCATTGCCAAACATGTCTTCTACACTCATTTACATATTTTATTCTCAGTTTATGCAGCTGTTACTCTTCAAATGTGAGAACATCTACATGCACTTCTGGATGACAAACCACCAGTAGCTGGAAATGAGTGCAATCAAGATGAAAAAGCATTTCACCTTTAGACTGCTAAGAAATGTTCACCTTCATTTCCAACTGAGGACACGTCAATCTAACTCTTACATTTATCATTGCCAGGCTGGATAACAGTTATTCACACTAGTTGATATTGAATGTGAAAAGGAGCTGCTAGGAGGTTCTAGCTAATATGCGATACATCTGTCTGGCTTTGCCATGGCTTAAACAAGCACAAACAGGAACCACAAACATATTTTCTTTAGGCTTTTGTCCTAAGTTTCAAGGCCATTAATGGACTAAGCCCCAGTAACACTAGAAGCTGAACACCAAGTTATGAATCAAGCCAATTAGGTTCATCCAGAAGAATGCAGATAATGAAATGCATGCTCATAATCAGTCTTCAGAAGGAAACAAGATTAGGTGAGAATCTAAACTTCTTTGGGAAGTGTTTCAAAGTTGCCTTCTTTTGGAAAACCTTTTCATTGTAACCGATGTATTCAATATGAAAAAATGCCTGTCAGACCTCTATCCCCCACCCCCAAACATGATCCCAATTCTAGCTCCCAGTTAAAAAGACATGCCACATCCTTCTCCCATTGATTTTTACCTAGAAGTTCCTCAGATAGAGTGGTGATAACCAGCATAATAAAAATGAAAGCTATGTAGTTTTTGATCTCTCCAACATTAAATTGGCAACCACCATCACAGAGAACAGTCAACTTACTGACAGCACTAACTGGGAATCTTCAGATGTAGCTTCAAGATAAGCTTCAGTATGGAATATTTGCTCATCGACATGTTAGATATATCCTCCACAGAATCCTACTACTCTACCTTCACAGGTTTTTTGAGGTTTTATCTACGTACCTTTATGTTCAACACTTCAGCATGAAAACACATTCAAGACTTGTTAATTTTTCTGCCAGCAAATTAAGGAAGTCAATGAAGAAAAACATCCTCATACCAGGTGTTAATTACCTTCTAGTCTTTGTTTAGTGTCATGAAAGGTCCTTTCCAAGTACCTTTATGATCTTTCATGGATTTTGACCTTTTCATGGTAACTGCAAAGACAACTACGTCATTGGTACTTTGATACCAACATTATTTTAGGTCTATAACACGAAACAGATGAAAGTTTAAAAAAAAAATAATTTAAAAAGCCTCGCAAAGTAGTGGTAATGGGCAACTGCTAAAATGTTTGCTGTCTGAGATTCCTAGCTAAACATTATCTGCCAAATCTCTGCTGATTCAGCAGTGAAAGCACTGACACTTTCAACAAACCCAACCAAACTGTGTGGCAAACGCATGATCTTTCAAAACGGCGACAACAACACAATATACTGGGGAAAAAAATACTCTTTTTTGCAAGAATGGCTTAGCCAGGATGTGAAGAAGAAATAAGCAGGATATATTTCCCCGCTCAGCATCTCCAGCTCAACACATTCTGAGGTCGCTTAGTTCCTTGTGGTACCATTCTAACACTCTCCATCTGTGTTACCTTGTCCTTCAGAGTCTGTGTGGCAGATGGTGTGCTCCCACCTTGGGAATCTCCAGCTCAAGGCAGAGCCATAACAAGATCAAAGGTCTGCATGCAACATACTACAACATGGCTACAAGCAGCACTGAGAACAAAAGCTGTGAAAACAATCATTCACTCACATATTTATAGTAATGAAACCCACATATCACTACTTAGTTAAATTCTGCAAAGGGACCTATCTTCATGGTGTATTAACTTTTGTGTGTTAACTACAAATATGATCAATTTTCAAAAAATAAGTCCTTTTTCCAGTCTTACTTCCTAAAATCTAAAAATCATCATGGTAGTGATTGGTTCACTGTGAAAACTTTCTTATCATTAAACACTTTTATACACCCTATACAGGGCAGAAATATTTTTATAAACCCTGTTTACAGAATTTTTATAAATGTTTTTAACCAGTAGAAGCAAGACTCAGATGTGTCTCACAATTTTAATTACTTCATTACAAAAGCACTTGCTAAATCTTTGTCAAAAGTCCACTAATGTTAACACTGAAAGTTCACGGATTAATTAACATTGCCAAAACAGAGGCTACGTTTTCAGTTTGGGTCTAATGATATAGTAACTCTCAGTATCTGTTCTCCATCATACCAGTTAGTCAGTAAAGATCTTGCTCTCATAGAAATGAATAGTAAATCTTCCACTACTCAGTACAGAGCTAGACATTACATACATTTTGTGAAGAAAGAAACAGAAACTGTCTAGTCTATAGCGTCTTAAAATAAAAACTGGAAAGACAATCTAAAGCATGAATTTAGTCTCTTGAGCACCATCTAATGACCAAATTGTAAAATGACAATGACCAAGAAGCACATTGGCAGCTGTGTTAAATAAGGCTGAGTTTTTTGACTCAAGCTGGTCAAGAATTTCCATCAGAGGTTTTAATGGAAAGGAGGTTTTTGCTGAAATGGAAAACTCCATGAATAGCATCCATTTTGACAAAATTACTGAGGAAGTTCTCTATGAAAACAACACCTGTAAATGCTAACATTTTGTTCTGAAGGGGTCTTGATTTTTTTTTCCAACATAACCAAAGAAGTACTCAGATGATTAAAAAGCTTTATTGTTTTTAGTTCTCTCCTGAAAGAGGAAAAAAAAAAGTATTTCCTGACCAGACGCAACTAAGTGTCTTCATTCAATATTTCCAAATGTTCTCTTGAACTAGACTTGCAAATACAAACTCACAGTTTCAGGTACATTACTGCCACCATATTATTCTGCATTTATTATCAGTCCAAGCACACCAAAGAAAAGTAAAATAAAATGAGAAGCCTGTCCAAAAATCAAACTATTTAAGCATAGGTTAAAAAAAATTAAGAACACTTCCAAAAAGCAGCTATGATAAACAGTAGGAAGTTAATATTAAGGCTACTTATATCGGGCATGTATAAATCCTTTATGTACCTGGAAAGATCAGTCCAGAACAAAAGATTAGATTGAAGATCAGGAAGGACAAGGAAAAAAATGAACAAGAGAATGGAAAGGGAGAAATAAGGACATTATGGAAGGGAAGGAAAAGATGGATAGAGCAGCAAAGTCATCCCACTGAAGGAGGACGGAGTACTGGCATTGCCACTGAAGGCTGGATAAAGGCCATGTCATATACATTTAAGAATTTTTAGGCTGTAATGGAAAGCTCAAGATGTTCAAAGCACAAGTAGGTCAAACTGAGGCACAGATGGGGTACTCAACATGGCCTAAATATAGAAAGTTAATCTTCCTAATAGCCTTAGAGATATTCTGAAGGGTGGCTTAGTTCAGGTCAGGAATGCATGTTTTTGAAGTGAATCTTTTGGTGGTGCCCACTTAACTGCACTTCGGTTCACATTACGGAGCATCCTCAGAGCACACAAACTGCATTTCTTTTGGATGAACTAACTGAACATATGCTGCAGTGCTTTGAAGTTAATGGCATAGAAGCCTCTGGGTCTGATCCTGCAAGAGCTAAACCAGTTTGACTCCACCTCAGCAAAGAGATGCCAGGAAAGTCAGGCTTTTCAGTGGACTATCACAGGCTTAGAAAGCCCTGCAGAAACAGTCTTTCACATCACTGCCGTCAGGCGTCAGTCCCCCAGGCACAGCTGCGCCTGGGGACTTGCTGTCGCAAAAAAGATGAGAGCTAACTCCTGGAAAAATCCCCACCCTGAAAACAACTGGATGTTTTCCAGTCAGTATTGGTGGCGGCCCTCTAAAAAAAGACACCTGTCACATCTTTACAAAAAAACCCAACACTTCAAGAGCAAACAGTTGCAGAGCAGCTCTAGATTTCAGCTCTCATTTTGAGCCCAGCACATCCTGGCAGAGGAGGCAGCATTTCCCTCACAGCAGCTGGCCGCGGCGCTGAAGCAGGTTTTCCAGCCAGCTCAGCCCTTATGAATGCTACTTTCACTCCAAATATTGGCGGCCATCAGCCCAGCTTTCGTGCCAATGCAAAAACTGTTATTCAGCGAGCATGGGATGAAACTAGGTAAAATAAGGGCTTGATTTACAATTACCTTTCGACCCAGCTTCATGCACTGCCTGTGTGTGGCATGCAGGGCTTGCATTAGTGGCTGTGAGTGGCACAGAAGTGCTTGCGTAGGTACATCTGGGCAGCAGGAGAGGCCAGGCCCCAAAAAGCAAGTGCTAATTGATTGGGGTTAGTGCAGACGCTCGGGGCAGAATGGCTTAGTGTTCTGCTCTCCCACCGCCCGGCGTACGGCGAGTAGGAGCGAGCAGCAGTTGGCATTATGCACTTCGTAAAAACACCACTCCGTCCATCACAAGAGCCCCAAGATTATAAGCAGCCCAGACTGAGGGGCATTGACTGAGCTGCAGTGGGAAGTTTGCATAGCACCTGCCTGTGTTATATCCGGCACATGTCACAGTGGGTAGGCCCCATCTTTCACAGGAAAAAA
>NW_009617764.1:0-15471 GCF_000690535.1 Cariama cristata | reverse complement strand
AACAAAACCAACACCCCAAAACAACCCCAAAGGCACAACCAGGCAATTGCAGACTGGCTAGCTTTGAATCTCTGGGAAAATCATGGAACACGTTTTGGAACACTTTTCTGGGCACATGAAGAAGATGATTTAGTAATGATTAGTATGGATTTAGCATAGATAAATCATGTCTGACGCGTCTGATTGCCTTGTATGATAAAATGACTAGATTTGTGGGCAAAGGAGAGCAGTGCATGCTATTTACCTTGCCTTTAGCAGGGCTTTTGACTGTTTCCCATGATGGCCCTCTGTCTAAGGGCACTGCAGTCTGGATGTACAAACAACTAGATGAGAAAAATAAAACTGATTTGAGGATCAAGTTCAGTGGTAGTGGTTAACAGGCGGTGCTCTAACTGGATGCTGGTTAAAAGCAGAATACTGCAGGAGTCTGTTATGACCTGTCCCACTTAAAGTTTTTATCAATGACCTGAAGGACATGGTGAAGTACACTCTAGTCAAGTTTGAAGATGACGCCAAATCTGGTAGTGTTGGTGTGGTGGGAAATGAGTTGATATTCTCAAGGGTAGGGCTGCCATCCAGAGGGACCTGACCTTGCTGAACAAATGGGCAGATGAGAACCTCCGGAGTCTGAGAAGGACAAATGTGAAGTCCTGCACTTGGAAAGGAAGAACCCCTTGCAGCTTATTACACCATATCTAGGATACTGCATCTAATTTTGGACTATCAATGCAAGAAATACATTGATAAACAGGAATTGAAAGATTAGATGCTCTCTCTTCTTGCTGCGTTGTACTAGGGATAAAAGTATATTGACCATGAAAGAAAGAAGAGAAGGAATTAGTAAAAACGATATGTTGTTCACTTACTGTTACATAGAATGTTTTTATGGAGATCAAGAATTTGACAAGATTCAAGAAGTACAGGACATCTTCTCTGGACATCCTCTTTGTTCAGAAGGGTTTTAGTAAATCTATCTTACAAAATCTAGTGGGATATGAAAAATGGTGTTTGGGGTTGCAGGATTTTAATGGGAGATTTTTTCTGCTGCTTCCTATAGAGATTTCTGTATGATACTATGGGCCATTTCGTGCTGATCTGTGTAAGGGTTGTTTAATTTCTCATATATTAGTAGCATTTCTTGCGATAGACGCCATGTCTGTTGTTTATTTTTCCTCTATTACATGTTTTCAGCTTTCTGAGCTGAAAAAATGTTTTATTTTTCAGTAGTTTTGATGTTGCTGTATGCTTAGAGTCTGCAGCATCTGTAGAGGAGACACTTTATCTTCCAAACATTGAACATTTATTCCAGGTGCCCTGGGAGACTGACCTGGGATCTGCTATAATGCACTATGGTGAAATTTCAGTGCTTAGATGCTTTTGGTAAGAGGGTGATGTCAGCCAGCCCTTACATGCACCTGTTAATATTTTTATGTAAGTGCTTTTCACCCTGAATGAACTATCCAATTTTATGCTGATATGATCATAAAAGTAGTATGGGGTAGGGAGCTCTCAGTTTCGGCAGACTTCACCACCATACTTCTAGAACCCAGTGTAGGAGTGCTGGCGGCCATTTATAGTTGATGTAAGTTACTGCTGACAAGGATTTCCCTGCAGAGATACCATCTAGAGCCACTGCTGCAGAGCTAATACTGTAATTCTTGGAGCGGATCCATTGCAGTCATGATGCATCTATTCTGAGCCAGGAGCACCAACACATTGATTAGGGTTTAAAAACAAACAAAAATCCCTTTTGTATTTGCAATGAATTTTTACAAACCTCAAATGAATCGGGTTACTTAGCAGTAACAAATGCCAGTAAATGTGTTTTCCTTAGGTCTCTAATGGGATGGTTTGGGTTTGCTCCTGGTCCCATGCTTATAAATGTAAAACCTTGCTTCCCAAATACACTTTCATTTTATAAAATTCTTTTTGACTTTCTCTTTCTTTCACATGTTAGTTATGGCAATCTGTTGATCATTTGCAGGTGGATTTACATTACACTGGAGAAATACTTTTGATTTGGCTTTGCCCTCTCGTTTTTCTTACTGAGTTTGAACAGTTTTGGTTGCTTATTTATCTAATTAAAGTAATTGAATTTATGTATGCTGTAAAGGGCCATGTGGGTTGGTAGTGTCTAACTGTGTCAGTGTGCTACTTTGGTTGTGTTGATTTGAATCTGATCTAGCTAAAACTCTGCAAAATATGTAGACAAATAGCTGATTTGTTGCATTTTGGTTTTTGTCATTTCTTTTAATAGATAACATAAAGTGAAAGTGATTATTTTTTTGTGGAACTTGGCCAGTGAAAAGGAAGGAAAAATGCTGTCTCCGTCCCTAAAGCTAGCAATTTTATAGGCTATTGCTACTAAATTATATGATTGATTGTTGTCTCTGGATTTTCTTTTGAATGTCATCAATAATTGCTTCCTGTTAATGTTGCTCACTTGCTGAGAGTTTGGATTAAGAGCTCCGAGTTCTGTTAAATCTTGCTGTGACAAGGCATTAATGTTCCCAACTTCTCTGTCTTTCCAGAAACATTTTTGCTTGTAGCAGGATTGTTGGAAGAAGGCTTACGGTATTGTCACCATTTTGTTGAATGTAGACAAGTGTTTTTTCAGTCTACTTTAGGAGTGGGAACCTCAGGCAGAGAGATGGATTGGACTGTACCAACTTAAGCCCCTGCAAGAAGACAGATCTGTCTGCCAGAGGCCCTGAACAGTTTCCTTTTTGAAAAGTAAAATCATTATGCTGGAGCCAGACACTTAATCTGATAAAATTTTTGTGTTGTGTTGTACCAGACACACATCTATGTGATTGAGCAATGTCTTAGAGTTTATTTCAGTCTTGGGAAAGTATAAATAAATTATGAACTTCCAGCAGGCTTATAATAGAAAGTCCAAAATCCTGTAGTAACACTGTAGTTGAGTGGAAAAACACAGAAAATACTAGCAGCAGTTTGACTTTTTTTACTTTTGTAAAAATGTAAAAAGTATAAAAAGTACTGGAATTAGTCAAGGGTAGTTTAAGACATGAGGAATTTATAGTATCTTTGCAAAGCTAAGGAACGTTTTAGTATTGATAGTTGAACTATGGTGCATACTGGAGGAAAACACGTGCTATTCTTACAACTTTTTAGGTTATAAAATAACAGTAACCAACCATTGAAAAATCTCAAGAATTGATGATGAAATGGGTTCAATCACAAATGTTCTAATAGTTTATAAGAGCGAGAACTTCTAACTAAATATGAAAATATTGACACTATTGTGCTACTGTTAAAGTAAGTTTGTCCACAGTTGGAACATACTGTTCAGTTTTGGCTTTCATATGATAATTTGAATGTGTTGAAAATATTTATTGACAGAAAGACTTCAATATAGGAAACATATGCAAGTCTGAGATATATATGGAAGCTATGTAAGAGCAGACAAATGACTTTTGTTCTTGTAATAAGATACTATTGAAAATAAAACTAAGAAATAAAAAATAAAATGAATGCAAAAAAATAAAATGAATGCAGGAGCTTAAGATACAAGAGTTGTGGATGCTTGTTACTGGGTATTGAGTAATAACCTTTTTAAAGGAAGGAACGGAAATGCTTGTGTTTCAAATCAAAGAAGAAAAGCTCTGTTACGGGCCAAATAGATATTTGTACAGCAGGTTCTTTTGAAGACATTTGTTACTGGCTGCTACTATTTGCATATGCCATTAGTCTTACCTGATATGGCAGTTTTTCTTAACTGGCACTTTTTCAGGGTCGTTCCTTTTCTGGATGTTGAGCAAGATTAAGTTTAAACATCAGTTTTTTAAAACGTTGATGTCTTTGATGCAGTATTATCAATGTTCTGTAAGAGGTTTTTTTTCTTGTTTACCCCCCTGAGCAGATTTTGATGACTCTGCCTTGCTTTCTATTTTTTAATTGCTTTTCTTGAAGTGTAATACTTAACTTTATAAGGTTAGAAGCCAGATCTCTTGTTTTTGCAAAGCAGGGCTTTTAGCCTGCCTACCTATTTGCCTTTTAAATTTCTGGTGACCTTTCCCAGTAATTCCTGGCACCATTAACTGTCATTCTTCTCTTTTTTTGGTTGTTAGCTATAATAGTTGAATGGACTTAATGGACAATAGCATTGCAAATCAGTTTTAGTGGTATTACTTGTGATTTTTATTCTGGCATTGCTGTTTTCTGCACTTACACTTACTGTTTCCAGGTGCTTGGAGAATCTGAAAGCTTTCAGGAGGCGTAATGAATTATTTGTAATTCTTCACATTTTAATTTTTTTTATTAAAAAAAAAAAACCTTTACTTTTAATATCTAGTTGTGAAAGAATCCATTCTGCAGCTAAACAATTTTTGCAAGTCTTTGATCTCAGTAGGTAATTGCAACTCCTTGTTGTTTTCTTGCTATCGTTACAGCGATTCCTCTTGCTGAATGCCGGAAGGCTATGTGGAGTCAATATAATCACATATTATTAAGGGACAAAGAATAAGTTAGATGAAGTTCCTTTTGTTTTTATGGATTCCAGAACTGTTAAGTCATTATGTATAGTTAGAGTGGTATCTACTTTGAGGGAAGTTACAATACTGTGAACAAGGACAGCCAAATTCTGAAATGGATGTACTGTCAGAGGATAAGTTAGGTTGGTATGGAACTCTGGAGGTCATCCAGTCCAATTCTCTGCTCCACAGCAGGTCTGATTAGTTTAGGTTGCTTGTGGACTTGGGATAGGATTTTGGGTACAAAATTAATCCCTACCAACAAATAAGCTTCTGACAATATGGTCAGGCGTATTTGCTAGGTAGGCTAGCTTGTGTTGCTATCTTAAATTACATTCTGAACTTTCAGCGTGTGTGTGTATATGTATAATTTAGTATTATTGAAATACCTGGAGTAGTTCTTTTATAGTGTAACTTAAAATGACCACCAAAATGTGTCAGATAGTAAGTATTTTAAAAATTATCTGGAGGAAAAGAAGCACTAAATGAAAGCCATCAGAATGTTCCTGGTTCCACCCCTAATTCCTTAAGGGTGTAAATAATACCATGCTTTCACTTACAACCTTCAACCACTACTTCCTTTTTAAGAACTCAAGGGGGAAATTTATTTTTTTTTTTTTCAATCTTCCTCTTTCAGAACTTTTCCTAGACTGCATATTCCAGCAGTTGTAAGAGAAGGCCAGGAATACAAATCGTCATGGAAAGCGCATATTTGTTTTTGCAATCTGTGTAACTAATTGACATTAGGTAAAGCTACTGGTTGTGCTGTTTAATCGGGGCTTTTGGTAGATGTATAAATAGTGTCTGTGACTTTGAAGGCCCATGATTTGGTCTATGAAGAGAGGCCTTCCTATGTAGTTAAAGGAAGAACTGACAGACTGCTATGATATTAGTAATATGTTACCTATAACATAGAAAGGCATGTGGATATTCTAAGTCTATTTGAATGCTCTTTACCCATGTTATCATCCTGATTTTTAGTTAAATTTGTGAATCTGACTTAATTAGAAACTTAGAAGTGTCTATGCTGTGTTTGGATAACTTTTAACTTTCACGTAAACAGAAGGGAAAATGTTTTTGGTGGGTTTTGTACTTGAACAATTGCATTGTATTGACACGCATGGACAACTTTATCTCAAAACTTGTTTGGTGTTTTGGAATCTGTGTGCATGTTACCTCACCCACTGTAAACAGTACAGGCTATGTGTACATCCTATTGCAGAATATTGCCTCCCAATAAATTTAATGCAGATCTACATTTTAGCTGCAGGTTGACTTGTTCTGACCCCATGTTCCAGAAATGGGCTTGGGAAGGATTAGTTTGGCAAAACACTGCACCAACACAGCTCTACTGCTTTCTTTGACCCACTCTGGGACATCCAGATTGCATTCCTGTGGGCTCTTTAGGTCATCCTGTTCTGGGATTTTGCCTGCTTCCCAGCCTGGTGTAAGTGTGCCTGCAGTTGAACAATTTTCTATGCAGATATGCAGATAGGTGGGTTTCTTTGGTCTCCCCTGTTGATCAAATAAAAATGTGCTCAATTTTCTTCTTCGCTTTCCCACATAGCTTTATGTTGAACCTTCCCAGGATAGATGTTGCTGGATGAATTTTAGATGATGATGTAAGTTTTATAAACTAATATTAAAGGATCTTGATGACTAGTTTTTGGTTTGAGATCTGTAACTGGTATTCTCTTTGATGTGTTTTATAGTTTAAACTTGCTATACACATCTTCCTTTATAATTGCCATTTTGTATTTCCAAAACATTTACAAAAATAATTGCTTTGTGGTATCCTTTAAAAACCTTTTATGAAGGTGTACTTTTGAGTCTAATGTTAGGGTACCTGTAATCTTGTAACATCATTTCAGTGACTGGATCTTATTCCTGGTGTTGTGCCTCAAATTAAGTCTAGAAAGTATGTTATATAGATCTGCTGTAAATACTCCCTTAGACAATTTTTATACAAGTGAGCAAGGCTGAGTGGAAACTATTCTCTCCTATCTAGAGCAAAAGTTTTCAGTCAATAGAAGGATTTAAGAAATAGTAGGTGCTTGCTTATACTTGGGGACATTTGGAAAAGGTAATAATGTTATTTGATGGCTGCACTTATGCTGAGGTGTCCCAAGTATTATTCTTCATGGGACAGTTGTAGTTGTGGACCAAGACCTAGTTGTGCTACATGAGAGTGCTGTTTAATTTTTGGCAGTGATTGGAGTTGGTAACTTGTATAATATTTTAGTAATCTAAAATTGAGAGGTCCATTATCTGCATCCGAAACAGAGCTCTTACCTGGGTGATGTTTAATGAGGTCATTGTTGTTAGTAACAAGAATACTTTTTGATACCATCAGGGTTAGCTGTTTGCTGACACGCAGTGCAACTGTGACTTCTCCATTAGTGCTAAAACTACAAGTTACTCTGCAGTTATGGAATAAATATCTGGTGATCTGAATCTCTTTTACCTTTTCTTAAGCTGGAATAAAACCTGAGAAATTGTACCATGAACATCTGTTTAGCATATTAAAAATAAAAAATAAAAGAAGGAAATGGAACAACTGACCTTCCAGAATTGAGGCATTTGCATCTGAATTTTTTTTGACAAAAAAATTGTTGAATTTTTTAATTTGAAAACTCTGTTCCTCCACCATGCAGGAACTAAGCATTCTTATAGCTGATAAAGATTCAGTGGCTTAATCAGTGCAGCAGTAGCTGCCTATGTGTGAATGTGCACATCTATAGCAAATGCTAAGTACCTTGGTTTAGTCTGTAGCTGAAAGCTAAGGGTGCATGTACAGGTAGCTATTAGGTATCTGAGTCCCAAGCTGTTGGTTAGAATTAGTAATATGACAGCACAACCCATTTGGAGGCTGTACTATTAGCATTTACTAACAAAATAGTAAATGCTGTTTTAGTGGGGAGTTGTATTAGAGTAAGGAGCTTTTATGGCAGGATCCATTTCAGAGTGAGAATCTGTGATTATATATGGACAGAAAATTATTTTTGTCTTAAAACCTAATTATTGCATTTATAGACCCAGCCAACTTGCATTTTTATTTTAAAACTGCTTATATTTAATGGATGAGAGACTGGAAACATGAGTAAGAAACAAAAAAAAAAATATGGTGAAAACAGCGCACAAACAAAACAAGTATTTTGGAACATAGGAGGGGGCCAGCTTTTTGCAATTTTGTTATTACCAGTGGCTGTGTAATTGCTAGGACATTAAAAAGGATTTTAGTGAGTGTACTGAGTCAAACATGAAAAATGGGCCTATTCAGTCTTCACTCTTATGATGATTGACCCTTATAATTCATGCTCTGGGGTTTCCTTTCCATAAAGCTAGAGATGCTACAGTGGATGGAGGGGATCAACCTGCTACTGATCTTCCAGTTGTTTTTTTTCCCCGTCATTTTTCCTTTCATGTTTGTGTGTTTGTTTTTTTTTTAACTTCATTGCGCTCATTAAATACTAATTATTAACAAAACTTCTGATTGCAGTAGGATGTCTCACTGTTTGTACTTTTTATAATTCTTGATGAAATGTCCCATTTCAGTGGAAGAAAAGAACACCAGTAATAAATACCACGAAATCAGGTAGTTGTTAGATGCACTGCATTCGCTCATACAACTGTCTAGGAGTGCAAATTTTTTAGTTGTGTCCATGAGTAGGTCTCAGGGCCTTTGTAACAACTTAGCATATACACAAACCAAAAAAACCTTGCTATGTGGACTTAGGCTAGTGAGATTAGCTCCTTATTTTCCTGATGCATTGTATTTTTGAGCAATTGAAAGAGTATTAGCTGTACTAGAGCTTACATTTTTAATGCAGCCTTTGAAGTAGGAGCTTTGTTTGCTGGCATCTTAAAAGAGGGAAGAGAAAGTTTATCTGCTTTGATAAACAAGCCTTTAGAAAGAACTTTACAACCTTGCTTGAAGAAGAATTATGATGGGAGGAATGTATTGTATATTTATTTTATATAATGAGAAGTGGTAAATTAAGTTAAATGCAGTTTGTTTCAAGTATAAAGCACTTAGATACCTGCCTACACTTGAGGCATAGTAAGGGTATTATTATTTAAATGTATGAATTATAATAATTAACATCTTTGTTTAACATGCTAATAGTGTATTAAGCAAAACTTAAAATTTTTAAAAACACTCTAGTTTAAATACTTGAGTTGTTTGTTTATCTCAAGTATTACAGCTTCCAGTCCTGGAAAATACACGTGGATGACTGTTCTTTATAAAATAAAGTGTTAACAATTTTTTTCAGAGATGTTGATATTACACTTGGGTAAAACTGTTGAACATGTCCCATAGCAGGAAGCTTGTATGTCTTGCGTCTTCCCACAAAGCTAATGAAAAATTGCATTATGAAAACTGTGGTAGAATATGTAGTCTTTGTTACTTTCTGCAAAACTCAGTGCTGCAGTTCAGGGCAGAATCATGCTTGTTAGTTTCCAGTTCTACTCTTTTACAGGATTTTGTTCCAACTCAAAAGGTGCTTTTTTCAATATTGATTTCTATGTTTCTCTCTGCTTTCTGGTTCCCTTGACAAAACAATTAAAGCAAATAGCATGAAACAAAATCCTGTCAACTTGTTCTGCATTGTCCAGTGAAAATATCTATTGGATAATCCAGCGTCACTGAACCTACACATTTCTGAAAATGTGGGTGATAAAGCTTATTTAGAACAAGATGCTCTTGCCAGAGTTAGGGCAATAATGTAGTAACTTAACAGGAAGAGTGAAATGGAGTTGGCTGCAAAACAGCACAATGAACCACAACATCAGAGTAGAGTGTTCCTTGTTTCATTTATCTAACCCTCTTGAGACCTAAAGCCTACATAGCAGTGAGTGCCTCTCTGTGTGTTGTATTTCTTTGTGGATTTTTGGATAGTAACTTCCTTTTATTTGTAGTGTGCATATGTTACCATTAGAAAATACGGTACTTCAGGTTGTGGAATTATGTTTCCCTCTGTCTTTTCTGTTGAAAAGGTAAAAAATAAAATGTTCTGCAAAATACTGATTCTTAGCAAGGTATATGACAAAACAGAAGAAGTGAGAACAAATTTGTGGCAGAAAAGGTTGTAGATGCACAAAATTTTCCCAAACCAGTTCTCAAATGTCAGATGAGCCCTTCTGCATAACTGATCCTTCATCCATCCTATCCTCCACATGCTAACTCTTACACTTGAGCCACTCTTAAAACAGCTAGACCTTAGACTTCAGCTTCCTTGTCTATGCTGTATACTGTTGGTTCTATCTTTCCACTCATTGGGAGGAAAAGAATTCCCAGCCTCCATAAAGAGCTATCTATGTCTGCTTTTGAGCACCACTTCCCCACTGGAGTCTATAAGGCTATCTTCCTGAAAGGCATTGTTATCCTAGCTGCCACCTTCCTCTTGCTACTGTCCCTTTCTTTAAAGACAGGCAGATTCCCAACAATCTGTGGTAGCACCCCATCTCAGCTGCACCTTTGATTGCTCTCATCTTCTGTCCAAGTAGGTTCGAAGTAAGCATCATGTGGTGATGGGGCTGCCAGATGTAAGTGATTTTAGGGGCTGAAGAGAGGAAAATTAGGGGAAAAAGAAGTGAGATGAAAGGTTGGAAGAAGCTTTTCTGGTTCTGTCTCATTCCTTCTAAATACAAGCAACCAGTTTTTGAGGTCACTTTCTCTGATTTGAGCCTGCTAGTCGTACTGAAAGGTGGTCTGCAGGTGCTTAGGTACTGTGGGGGGCAGGAAGCACATCTGTATGGTCAGGTTGGAGAACTGCAGAGGTGAGCTTCATAGCAGCACTGAGGCACAAATCACTTCTCAGTATTAGGGATAAACAATCAATTGAGAAGAGCACTGAGCAATGAAGATACCATGGAGTTTGATTGCATTGGAAATTCTGTGAGGGTGAGATAGAGACAAGATGATTGATGTTGCAAGTGGATGAAGTGGTGCAAAAGGGAATATTGAAACTTAGAAACAATTAAAGTCATGATTGCACACTTTAGATTGCAAGTTGCTCTCTTGAAAAAAAAAAGAAAAAACAACAGGAAACATGTATTATCACTTCTCCTTTTTAAATTTACTTGTACCATTAAGCATAGGTGCTTGAAGAGCAGAGTTTTGTGCTGTTGAAAAAAAATCATCATAAAGGTTAAAATTATCATTTAAGGTAACAAAGTTTTTCCTTGAAAATTTTCTATGTTGTCTGCTGTTTGAATGTTTCATTTTTAAAAATGCATGTTTCTCTCAGCCTAATTTCTTAAGTTCTGTCAAAATATTCTTAACAGGTTAAAAAGAGCTATCATTATGAGCAATGCAGAAGTGGCAGTTGCAAGGAGTTTCATTTATAGCAAAATCAATATTTCTTGATCAGACAGATTTTTTTCATTGAACCAATCATGTAGTTGGAAGATAGGTCATCTTCAGCGGAAGATTTTATGGAAGACAGCTTTTCATCTCTTTATATAAGACTGTTCCTAGTGAGGAGTATGCTGTGTCTCTGCCATATTTGAGAGACTTACTGTTTATGACTTCACCTGTTTTTAAATAGGGGTTTTTTTTTGAAGGTTTATGTTGTGACTTGCTAATGAGAGCACTAGATGTTAGAGTTTGCTTCAATGGTGTTGGGTTTTTTTAAATTTTATTTCTGTTTTTTTCTTTGAATGGTTTAGGGACTGAATTCTTCTAATATGCATTGAATTTTCAGTTAAAAGGATACTGTACATAATTCTGAGAGAGATGAGCAGTTTAAGTGGTATTGAGGTTCCAGCTGATTGATTGACTCACCGTGGGCACGCTTCCTTCTGGGTTGCAGAGCAAAATGTTTGTAAATCACACACAGTTGGTAAAGCCTTAGAAGGAGAGGAGTGAAAGAATAAAAGGAGATAGTTGTTCCTGAGTGGAGTTTTATAACTGTCGTTGTCTAACTGACAAAGAAGTAAAGGTGTTGCATTCTATCATAAGGCCCAATGCAAAAAGACTTCTATTGTAACACCATACAATATTACTGTTGAGTGACTTTGTGTAAATTATTACAGTTTTCTCTTAAAGTAGTAAGGGAAAACTGGATTAATAATGTGCACATTGGTTATTGTATATGTGAATGTCTGATAAAATCCAGAGGGACTTTCTGAAATTGTAACAATTGTTTGTAAATTATTTTATACAAAAAATGTAGTAAATTATTTTATTTTATACAAAATAATTTAGGTATTGGTAGAATAGTTAGGAATAAAGGGTTAAGTTCAGTTGGTTTAAAATGCCTACCACTTTTCTTTCAGAATGATAGCTATGTGAGTTGTCTTGAATTTTTTCGTCTACTTTGTTACTCTGAACTATTGATGTTGTTTACATGTTTTTGTTTACTACTTTACTGTTTCTGCTATTTAAATTTTCAAGCTAAACCTTTTAAAGGGAAGTGAAGCAAACATTGACGTTCCTGATGCGCCTGTTAAGAAACACTGAGGTTATAAAACTGTTGAGAAACAGAGAAGGCGAACACTGCTGGATGGTGGTTGATGATGAAGTGTCTCATGCTTTGAATTAGTTCTTGTTGGCACTGGTTGAGTGGATGGTATTGGAAGTCCAGAGACATTCAACTGCTGAGTCTGGAAGTTGTCAGGCCATCCAATTTGTGCAGTCAGTAGGTAGATAAGCTGCTCAAGTTGTCCAGCTTTGAATTAAGTGTGAAAAGTGCAATTTAACGAGGTAAGTGAGAGACCTTGGTTAACAGAACGTGTTAATTTTATCTGACTTCTACCTAATTTTGAGATAGAAAAGCAAGCCATGGAATAAACAAACAGACTAAAAATACAGTTTGTTTGTCTCATGAGAACTTACTAAGAATTAAATGATGTGTTTATGTCTGGAAATGCAGCACCCTTTTGGTTTTAAGGTACCTTCTGTTGAAGGTTGAAACAATAGTGCAGAATATTCTGTGGTGTGCTTCTAGTCGCTTACGTACTTTGCATATGTGGCAGTTGCGTGATGGGAGGGGACCAGTCTATGTTCAATTCCTCCATGTATCCAGCTTTTTTTTCTTTTCCAAAAGAAACCAGAGCATGTAAAACGGGAGGAAGCTGGAGATGTGCTGCGGTGCAACTCTTAAAGCTGATGTTTGGGAGAGTAGAACAGCTGTGTGCACTACACAGGCTGTGTTTCCTGCAGTTGGGTGTGCTGTGAAATGTTACTGCTCCACAGCATAGACTTGGTGCAAAAGAAGGAACTTGTTAGGATGAAAAATAATTGAAATACATAGAGAAGAAAGCAGAGAGCTGAGTCGTGACATTTCCCTGAAAACTTAGATGGAAGATACCGAGTGCTGTCGAGGAATGTGCTATCCAGTAAAGCCAAGAGATATGTAAAGAATGAGATTGCATGTACATTACTTCCCAGGAACTGCTACAGCCTCTCACTTAAGAGTATCTAAAATACAGCTGCTTCTTCAGCCCCTAGGAGCTACTGTCAGGTGGCAACAGAGGAAGGAGGTAATTTTAAGATGAAGTAGGAGAAGAACTTGCTTCCTTCTTTTGAAGTCCATGCTAGACAGACTAATTCCTGCCTACTACAGCAGCAGTGTGAAAAAGTGCTTTCATGTAAGAGGGTCTTACCCTTTACTTGTTACCTGTATCTCCTAGATTATGTAGCTTCAGTGGATATTCACATGGATCTGTGTATAAGCAATCAGGAGAGCTGTTACTGATCTTTGTATAAATTTTGTATTCTGTTTTCATTATAACAATAATATCTTAATTGTTTTAAGACTGACTGGGCAGACTATGAAGCATTTTTCCTAGTTTTGAGTGGTAAACACTTCTTTAAAATTGTTCTAGCAAAAGTGTCACAGATTTGGTTGGTTTTGTTCTGTGTTTTTTTTTTTTTCCCCCTAGTGACACGGTTGAAATAATGCAAAGCTACAGTAATCCTCTTGTCAATCTGCATCATCTGTACGGTTTGATATACCTGGTATTTGCATAGGGCCTCAGTATACTACTTGACTGCAGAAGAAAACTATTTTCCGAAAAAGCTTAGAAGAAAGAAGCAATGGGGACATACACGTTTCTTTTGAATTTGTATTTAACCATGGTGCTCTTAGTGCTGCCAGTTCCCAGTGACCTAACCTATTTTCCTTTGAAGCAAGCTATGGATAGCATCTAATCCTAATTAAAGTTTATTAAAACTTCATACTAATACTAGACTAATTATAGGTAGCATAAAAGTCTTGCTGATTTTTCTTTAATCAAAGTATAGTTTTGTCTACAGCCATATTAAATTTAAGCTTGGATGACAAACCTCTTGGTATGTCAAAGCTTATTACTTAACAGCAAACATGTTTTTTGTGGGAAGGCTGTGTTTGTACTGGGAGTGCAGCTTGAATTTTATGTGAACTTAATTTGAGGGTTCGTCTGTTTTGGAGATACACAGCACAGATTTAGTTTTTTCATAGAGCCGATGGGCCAGTGTAGATGGGACTGATTTGAGGCACAGTACCAGTGCATTGCCACTCTAATTAAATGTCATTAATATTTTTAATGACTGGAGAAACCAAGCTTGCTGAGTTTTCTTCCATGTTCTGTTGGGACTGTAGGCTTTGAAATAAATCCTTAAATGTTTTTGCTTTGAGTTACCAGTGCATATCCTTCTGCCAGTAGTTTTTGTTCTTCTTCTTTTAGTAAATGACTCATTATCCTGGTTTGCTTTAGTTTCTGGACTTTCTCTTTTGTTCTTCTAAGAGCCTAGATAATGAATTGAGCAGAAATTAGTATATTAAATGCCAAGAATACATTTCAAGAAAGTACTACTTTTGTAAAGAAAAGCCTAACTGTTCTCAGAACAGCAATATTTTTTTAACTGCTGATTAGACATGGAAAAAAGTTGTGCGTTCATTCCAATTCTTTTGCAGCATATGGCCAATTTCTAGCTAGATATTTTTTACCATTGATTAGGAAGTTCGATTTCTATATTTAATGTGAAAAGGCTTTGACAGCATTCTGATTTTTACATATGCTTACTTATTCTGGGTAGAATTTTAGTAACTTGCATAATTTCAGTAGCAGGAACATTGAACTTGAGAAACCTAATTTTAAAATCTGAAAAGTAGGAGAATTGTTGATGTGGATGTTGTAGCTTAAAAGTAGCTTGTGTTTGAGGCTCTAGACTGTATGGATGGAATTAATAGTTTAGACAACCCACAGTATATGTGCTATAATTAATGGAAACTTCAATATTAAAAAAAACCCCACCATCATAACATAAACAGTCTTCATCTTTAGTTTATCTGTACTTTTTTATTGAATTGGTTTGTGTTACCAAATCTGGGTGAGAGTGTGTATAATTATGTTGCCCTCTAGTGGTTGCAGCTCAGGTTTAAATAGTAAAAAGGAAAGGCATTTTCGTGCTTAGGGAAGGGATTCAATGATTCTTGTTTGCAAATGATGAGGTATGTTGTATTTTTTACAGTAGCAATGTGTTCATTGGTCTGTGGAACGGCATGCTATTTCCATGACAACTGAATAACACCAGGATTGTAGAAAGAAAACATAATATGCTATTATATAATTTGGTAGCAGTGAATACCACCCATAATTATTATGACTGAAATAGATAAAAATACCTTGATGGATTTATCGTACAATTTAACTTTTTTCTAATCTTATGAGATTATTATCTACCTGGACTTGTGTGAAGCATTTGACACTGTCCGACACAACATCCTTGTCTCTAAATTGGAGAGACGTGGATTTGATGGATGGACCACTTGGTGGAATTGGCCACACTCAGAGAGTTGTGGTCAACAGCTCTATGTCCAAGTGGAGACCGGTGACGAGTAGCGTTCCTCAGGGGTTGGTATTGGGACCAACACTGTTTAACTTCTTGATTGGCAACATGGACAGTGGGATTGAGTGCACCCTCAGCAAGTTTGCTGACAAGATCAAGCTGTATGGTGCGCTTGACACGCTGGAGGGAAGGGATGCCATC
>NW_009617763.1:0-25814 GCF_000690535.1 Cariama cristata | reverse complement strand
TGCTCGTGGCTCAGGCGTGTTAGCGGGGCTCGGAGGCCCGGGCACCGGTACCGCCCCCGGCGCTGCGCTCCCGAGAGGCCAGAGGCCCTCTGGTCCCTAGCAGGGTCAGGCAGCGCCACGGCTTTGGGAGCCACGCCGTTACATCTCCATGTACCCGAGTTTTTGGGTGGTTTGATGGTCCCCTAAGTAAAGCTGCACCTGCCCCTCGTTCTGTGGACTGGGACGATTTGGTAAGTGCTGGCCCAGCATCAGGTCCGATGCCTGGCCAGGCAGTGCCCCTCTGGGGTTTAACCTAGGTATTCGTGCTTCTCTTGCGTAACTTAAGAGTGTCAGAATGAGGCAGGGGACTGTTGTGGAGATTTCTACGTAAAACGTTGAGGCAGGTTTATAAGCTCCTTGAAGCAGATGCTATCTCTGCCCTGTTACACAGAGCTTAACTGAGTACGACTTCAGTCCAAGACTCAGCTCCGGCACTTGTTATAGTAGAAGCGGTAATTTACAACTGTGGACTGTCAGCTGTGTGTATTGGAACTGGGGTGACTGGTCTGTAAAGCTAAACAAAGTGTGCTTTTGTCAGGTGAACCTCCACTTTTGGTCTCTCTAATGCCTGGTCATCCTGTTAAGAAAGGAAGAGAGAAAAGTGGTTAGGTGGGAGAAGGCTTAGTTGACATCAAGTACTAATACTCGTTTACGTTTTTACTCAGGACTAAATGGCGAGCAAATGGACTGTTTGAAGCACCGGGTTTGATCACCTAAGAGGAGGGACTCTGCTGAGGATACTCCACAGGGAATCTGTTGGGTATCTCTGTCGTCTCAGACCCTGATATGGAACAAAGTGAAGGTGAACAGGAATCCCAGCCAGAGTCTCACGTGGATAGCAAAAGCAGCATGAAATCCTTGCCTGGGGGAGCGGCCCATGTCAAACTAGAGATAAAAAAACATGCAGTTACGGATGACTACAAACTCTCCAAACGGGTGCTAGGTTTAGGAATCAATGGCAAAGTACTGGAGTGTTTCAACAAAAAGACAGGCCAGAAATGTGCTTTGAAGGTATGTAGGCTCTTTCTTTTTGTTCTTATTTATGGCTTGGAGGCCAGAGTTCACTTCCAAAGTGCTGTAAAAGCTACTTGTTCTGTTGCTTTCATTTCACAGAGTGCTCCATGAAGAATTTGAATCTGTCGAGATGTTTGCTATTACTTACAACATTGTAGTCCAAACTTGAGTCTTTTCCAGAATATTCTGCATGAGTTTCCAGAAGAATGTTATCAGCTGTGAAATTCTCATGCTCATATTTAAAAGACAAAGAAGCAGAGGAGAGAACAGTGCTTTTGTGTATTCTGTAGAAAACTTGCTAGATTTTTGAATGAACATGTTATGTAGTACTTGGGAAGAAAACTACTTTGGATCTTGTGCAATGAAATAGGCCTAAACTGGGAAGTACTTAAATGTTCATTGATCTTTAGGCTTCCCTCCTTCTGAAGGCTTTTCTTAAGATGCATTTCTAGTTGTTTACTCGGTTATTCTCCTCTTTAGTTTTGTGATCCATTTACAGAAGGGTATTACCTCGGAAAGCACTGATTACATCAGTATGGCGAGTAAGTTTAGTAGATATTTATGGTGAGAAGTACCACTTAAATAAATGGAGCAATAACCATTCATTAGAGAACATAAAGCTTACCTGCCTTTTGCTCTGCAGCTTTTAAGCTTGAAGATTTCCCTGATGCTTTTAAACCACATAGTTATTAAAAAGCAGCCCAAATGAGAACCAGGATGGTTCTGTATGGTAAGACCGAAAACCAGCTGAAGTAATTGTCATGGGAGTGAGTTACTGAGTCCTTGCTGATATTAATCTGATTGGTTAGGATGTCTAGAAGGCTTTCAGGTATGCTTCCGTTTCTTAAACCTCACACTCCATGTTTGCTGACAGCAGGACAAATCTGCTAGAGGTCAGCTGGAAGGTCTGCTGAGGTCTGGATGTGGTCTTACTTTTACCAACCTGGAACTGCTATCCCCAGCAAAGCTTTTGCACTTGAATAGAGCAGACTGGAAATATCTGGTAGCTTTGTGTATTGAAAAGTTTTTTAATAGAGGAACTAGAAAAGCTTATAATACAATAACATGCTGATTAATTTACATGTTTCCAACACTCTCATTTTCTTTATCACGCTGTTTTTTTGTATTAGCTTCACATAGCTGACTCACAGAAGTTTATCATGGAGAAACTGGAGGTTTTGGCAAACAGACTGGAAGTACTGGCGTTTTGTGCCTGCATAGGGGAGTGTCAGGTTTTTACAGCTCTGAGGTGATCCATTAATCAGATCCTTCTGAAGTGCTATCAGCATTAATTTCTATACTTAGCATACTGTGATGAAGGATAATAGTTAATACTGAAGCTGTTCTGCTCTTTCTGAAGAGTTCAGTGGCTTTGTTTCTGATTATAGACGATTCATACTTCAAAGGTTTTGCGGTCATAAGGGTTTGGAGGCATTTCAGAATGGAAGTTGGCATTCCAGAGCACAATCCAGTGGCAATGAGTGTGTTCCAGAGCAAATTCTGTAGCCTTGAAATCAAATAGGAAATACATTCCTATGGATACCAGCATCTGTAAAATATTTTTTTAATTTGACCCTCAGAGTTGCGGAGGGGAAGAAGAGCAGTAAAGTTGCTGTGCCCTGACAGAATGTCCTCTGCCTGATGAGGAGGAGGAGCCTATAGTAGATCCTCTAATACCAGTTTCTGTTTAGCACTGATTGAGTTAGCCAATTTTTTTCAGAACTTTTAAAATAACATTAAGGACCAAAGTACACCCCTCTTCCCGAACTGGAGTTTTGTCAGTAATGGCTAATGTATCACTGAAATTACATTACATATGCGTTTGTCATCCTCCCCACCTCTCGCCCCCCCCCAGCTGTGGAATGTGTGCACTTTTCTTCTGAAAGAGACAGAAATATTAAGATGTTTGTGAGTTCTCTAGGGAGTTTAAATGGTAGATAATAGTTTGCTGCTTGCATGCATGTATTTCTCATCGTTACGAGTTTAAGTGCTGAATAAAAAGTTAAATATGCAATTAAGTAAAACTGCCAGCAGCCCAGAGAGAATCTGCTATTCTCTACAAAGATGATCTAATGAGAAGATTACCCAACAAGGAGGGATAAAAACTGTGCTGCGTTAATTGGCAAGTATGGAAAGATCTTTTCCTAGCCCTGAAGATATTTGGAAGGATGAAAATATTCAGAGGAAGTTTTTTTCCATTGTTTCTTGTAAAACCTGAACTGAGCCCCAGAAGTCCCAAAACCATCTCCAAATGAGACTTCAGAGCAAACCATCCGGTCAAAACAGTTATGGAAAAGAGACAAGAGACTGGAGAGGGGGGGGAAATGTTCAGAAACAGCTTCAGTGCAGAATTCTCTCTGTAGGGGCCATAGGGCCTTGGCGTTCTGGCCTTGCAGCTGCTCATACTTCCTAGGTGTGATGGCAGGGTTATCATTCACTTACAAGAATAAAAAGTGGAGGCTGATGAAGCTGTCACAGAAAAAACCCAACTGGTCTGACAGGTAAAGAGAAATGTAAAGAATGAATTGCAAGTTGAACAGGAAAAAAGGGATGCTGGATGAAATTTTTTTTTTCTGGAGGTTGCTTGTGCAGTGTCCACTGAGATCTATGTATATTTGTCGACAAATACTTCAGGCACGAGTGTGCTTACTGTAGCTTACCCCTGGGAAAGGAAAAACATCACTCCTGCTGCTGAAGATAAAGCATAATAGTCTGTTCCCCTTCACACCAAACTTGCCCATTAAAGCGGCTTCTGACTTGGCAGATGGCACTGCTTTCTGCCTGCAGGTTTTCTTTTATATGGGAACAAAGCCAGCACAGCCAGGATCTGGACAGAAATTACTCAATGGAAGGAATTTTAACTGGGGTACTCAAGAGGAAAGGGCTAGAACAGGCAGAAACATTCGTCCCCACAGCCTTGTGTCAGCCGGGCACTACATACTGTAATTGGGAGGTCCCTGTTGTCCTCTTTAGTCTATGTCCGTAATTGGAAGTAGTTAGAATTTCACTAATCATTTTAGAGTTGGAAATCACAAGACATCCTCTCGGAAAGCAGGGCTTTCGTTATTTTCCTAAAGTATTATGTGGCTTAGTTTACTCTGCTTGGCATTGTGATTTGCTGTACGCTTTTATAGTGTTCTGTCAGCTTTGTTTCTGTTAGATTGAAATGCCACACGCATTGCTGTCCCGCTCCAGAAAATCCAATCTGGTTACTCACTTAGACACATAATGACATTTTGGCTGAACAGCACTGTTTCCAAATAGTGAGAACGCTGGGATTTAGAAAAGTAGAAGCATAAACAAAACTGCTGTGCAGGACTGTGGCCTTCTAGAAGGCAACTATGTTTTGGTCTCTCTCACCCTTACAAATAGAAAACCTTCTCAGAACTCTTTCCATAGTTGATCCAGAAATAGCAGTCAAGTGAAGTCTAGTCACCCTTCTATTTTTATCTCTTCCTTGCCAGCCTGCCCCCTTCTGTTCAGTTTACCTTTTGGGGCTGAAATTTAACCTCCTGATTATTTAACCTTTAACACTGTCATCAACCTGAGTGTTCTGTGCTGTTTTTCACACTCCTCCCTGTTTTTAGGGAGAGAAGAAGACCAAAATAGGTGACTACCTGTGAGGATTAAATGTGAACTTCTGGGACTTGCCTCCCATTAAAAAACCTCCAACCTACAGTTCCTTGTTCATTATTTCTTTTTCCCCTCACTACTTTTTTTTTTTTTTTGGCACAAATTCCTGCTAAGTGATGTCGAAATAGTATTTCAATGTATTTGATGACCTACTTTATTTTTGTGAAAGATGGTAGAAAGGTCTCAGACAGAGATGGGATCCAGAAAGGAGAGGTAGAGAGCATTCTGCTGGGGTATTGGGACTTCTCTGCATCTGCAGCTTCAGGATTTTGGTGGATGTTTCAAGATATAAAAACAGTGTTACATGTCATTGACATACTATTCACCTTCAGTAAACAGATGTTGCTTCTTTCCAGGAGAAAAAAAGGCAGGACAATTAAGGTATAGCAGCAAAACGAAGACCCTTGGAACTTTAGGAAAGCAAGTACTTTGGTCATGAGTGTATTGGTACTTCTGGTATGAAAACTCTCCTGAATAACAGTACAGCAGTAAAATGCTTCTCCCCTAAGCACTGTGTATATGCACTGTATACTGCAACTGCCTTCCAGTCACCTGAGACTTCTAGGTTAAGGCAGAGTATATGTGAATGGACCTGCTGGTTCATAGAATCATTTAGGTTGGAAAAGACCTTTAAGATCATCCAGTCCAACCATTAACCTAACACTGCCAAGTCCATCACTAAACCATGTCCCTAAGTGCCACATCTACACATAGGTCTTATCCTCTAGAATAAATAGTGAGTTAAGCTATGACCTGCCTCATAGAAAATGTCCCGTGCTGCTAAGTGCCAACAATACAGTGTACATGACTTGCTGATTTGAAGACAAATAGGTGAAGCCCAAATGTTAAATAAAGCAAAAAGCAAACATAAAAATGAACAGGTTCCTTGCCTTTTAGATTTAAGGAATGTTTGGTGAATGTTATAAATGATAATCATAGATTAGGAGACTCTACTGTTATCCATAAGAGTATTAGTGTAACTTTGTGCTCAGAAGGAAGGAAAGCAGGTAATGGAGAAAGAAATTTTGCAAAAAAAATCATTCCCAAAGTTGTTCTTGGAAACCACACATTGGAATATATAGAGAATTTTGTTCTGCTTTCCAAAGTGGAGTCGCTGTGGAGAAAGGTAGTTGTTCAGCATCACCTTAACTTCATTTAGTCTTGAGCTACATTTCTGCCTCTCACTCGATTTTCGTGTTTCTGATTACTTTAAATAATACTACATCACATAAGCTAATTGCTGGATAGTCTGTTTTCAGTTAGTATACTCTGAAGTCACGTCATGATTGCTCACAAACAAGAGACTGTACAGTCCAAAGTCTTTGTTTTGCAAGTTAGCTAAATAGCCAGTACTTGCAAAATACCCAGTTTATTTTCTGAAATAAGATGGTGATCAAGGAAGACAATGCAGCAGTGAAGAAGGCAGTGCACACAGTGAAAGTGAAGGTTATTTTGGGCTGATGATTGATTGTAGAATAGGAAATGTTAACAATCTTCTTCGATGCTATAGATTGCATTTTTAGAAGAGACAAAAATTATGCCAGATTAGGAATGAAACATTTCAACATTTTTAGAATAAGGCAGAATAATGTTGTACTAAGCTAGAACTGTGGTGGGAATTCAGAGGAACCAAGTGTAATTGTTGGTTAGGTTTCGTGCAGGATGAAGGAGCTCTTGCTTTACTGGAGTAATGGTATGTTTCTGGAGGAAATTAGCACTTTCTAGTGAAGCGTTCTGTAGTTCCCTCTTACCTACCATGTTTCCTGCAGCCTATTTATACTGGTTTATCTCATCCTACAGTAAATTCAGTGTCAGTAGCACAGCTGAGTAGGAGTAATAAACTCCAGGAGCTATGTGTTGTAGATCAAAGCCAGATACAGTGTAGAATGGATATGAGTTCAGAAAAGTTCTGGTTAAATGGCAGCCCCCAGTGTATGGAGGAGTACCTAAAATATGGGTAGCATGAGACTGGTCCTTGAATTTTATCCTTCAGTGCCAATCTTGGTAAGTATTACATAAATATGCATAAAATACCTAAAATAACATTCAGTCGATTAAAAAGTGGGTCGTTTCTCCTGCTACAAGAATTGTTTTTAAACCAGTGAGTCATTCAAGACATGAGTCTTTGAGTACTTTGTACGTATTTGGGCCAGAGTGACACTTTCCAGAGCATCGGTTGGACGAGTTAATTTAAAAAAGGTGGACTTTATCAATTTACTTTGAAGATCTGACATTCTTGACTGATCTTCTCCTTATTTGAAATACAGCAAATAACTAAAAAAAAAAATTGGCTTGGTCTGAAATAATAAAACCATGTGTAGTACATTCTTACTAGCTTCAATGGCAGTTCATTAAGCCTGAAAAGTGCAAACAGAAAGGCAAATGCTATAAACCAGTAAGTCATCTTGAGAAAACAAAACTATGTTGATGCTACTTTGCACCTTCTTTGTTCTCTTCCAGCCTACTAGCAAGCTGGCACAAGTTATACCCTGACTTGCGTAGCAGCACAGCTTGGGAAGATCAATGTGTGTTCCGCTGCCTTCACCCAGGTTCAAAGATCTGAGAAATTATCAGAGATACTGTCTTATCTCAACTGCAAGGAAGGTGCTTAAAGGGAGACCACGTGTGTGTATTGGTCAGACACAACTAATCACACTCTTTGGAATAGAGGACCCTTTTCTCTGTCTCTCCCTCCTCCCTTTAGAGTCTAAATCCTCCTATTCCATTTAACTCAAGTAAAACCTTACTGATTCATGCTAGCTGGGAGTCTCATTACAGATAACTGGATTTTGCAAACCAGCTTTAGTGCAAGGGAACAATAAGCAGGAGTTCTAAAGTTAATTTACAAGACAAGTGTACTTCAGCCTCATTTACTTATGGTAATATCTAGAGAGATGCCCAGACTGGAAAAAACTGATAACATCTCTTATAGTTTGGGAAGAATCAGGGCCACACCTGAATGTCATGGCTCACACGCATCTTTTTTTCCTTAGTATATTTTTCTGTTTGTGGTAGCACCCTGTGTAAGAGCAGCCTGGTCTGAGAATAAATGACTTCTCATGATAGCTTGCTGCCAGTTAAGTCTCAGCAGAAAAAAGGGATTATCTTCATGCTGTGATAAATTCATGGGAAGCATAGAGAAGGAAGATATCACTGTCATTGGAAGCAAAAGCCAATGTGAATTTGAGAAAGTTAATAGATGAATCTCTTGCATATAAAGACTATTTTGTGTTAATCTCTTAACTATATACAGTGATTTTTTTCCTAAAAAAACCCAAACAATCATTAATTTATTTACATAATCATATGCAACATTTTGCATCCCTAAACATTTTTGCAGTTACTATTTGCTTGACCCTGAAAAAGTTCCTATTTCTCATGATGTGCATATGTTTCCTTGTTACGGAATTTTTCCACGTTAAATATGTCTTTGCCAGACTTCAGGATTGTGTGTAATATTCTAATAGCAACGGTATAGCTGTCTGTGTAGCTATTCTCATTTCTTTGGGTACAGTGGAGTTTTTGAACTGTTTGCGCTGTGGCTCTTATACTGTAAGAAGACGTGGCGACATTTGTGAAAAGGAAAGTGGCAGAGGTGTGGCCAGTGCTGGCAGCAGTGCTGGAGAGGAGAAGACCTGTTTACTTAATTGGAAAACCGTGAGAACGTCTTTCCATCATCACCAGTGAAAGCTGGTGGTGCAGTCTGTCTGGATTAGAGTGTATAAACAGCATGGATTGTGGTATTTTACACAGACTTCCTAAGTACTTAAGATGATTCAAAGCTCCATAAATGAGATTAAGCTATAATGCTCCAGCATTTTAATACCTCAGGAGTGAAGGGGAGAGAATTCTTGCCTAGCATGCAAATCACGCATGGCCTTCTAGTTCCTGAATCTTTGTAATATATAGCATTTTGCAATGAAGCTTTCATGGCCTGTTTTAAGAGAAAAAACAAAAGTTAAATTTGTGGATTTGTGTAAAATTAATTTTTCCTCCAGAAAAGTTTGCTTGGTGAAATTACTTTAAAAAACCTAAGCAAACCACCCTGAATATGCCATCTTTACGAGTAATTTCAGATGTTCTGGCTAAGGAGCCAATCTTATTAAAGCTGCACTGTTCACAGATCTTAAGTCTTGCCAGTTCAAACTCTGGCCCTTCTCCATGGGCTTTTTCCCAGGATTTTTTTTTTTTTCTTGAATACTCTCTTAAGTACATTGGCGTTCCAAGTAACAGGCCCTAAGGCAGCTCCTGGGATCTGAGTCAGCTAGGACTGAGGACAGATTTATTAAGCCCATTGTAAGGAGAGAGCTCAGAGAAACTTTTTTTTTTGTTTGGTTTTTTTGGACAGCACTTATATATAAACTGTTTGGAAATGGCAGGGTGTGGAGTGACTCATGCTCTTCATCCACTGAACTTTCTTGTGTGATGAAATTTTGGCTGGGGCAAGTGGTTTGCCTAGGTGTGAATCAGCTGTAAGCCTTGTGAAAGTGCTTGAGTAGTGATTTGTAACTGCAGTTGGTTTCTATTGTACTGTGGGGTGGATTTGGTTTTTATTTTTGTTTTCAAAGGAGAGCAGTTAAAAACTGGATAGGGAGCAGCCACCTCGTGCACTTGTGTTCTGTGTAGAACTCCTGTGTACTCCTTAGCACCAAATCTACAATATATTCCAGGGGTGAAGAGTCCTTAAAATCGCATTTGCAGTGCCACAAGGCCTGGTGTTTGGTACTGCCACAGCTGCCAGTGTTCTCCTTGCCTGTTGTTCTAATGACAAGAAATACTATCCCTTACTTGCTTCATTTTTAACCAAAAATGTATTTATTTTTCTTGTCAAGGATTAATTTCTCTTGGGGCCTTATTCCATTTTCCCACATGTTGCTTTTAGTCAATGTGGCTTTGTCAAAAGCAGTCTGGTTTCCACAGCAACGGAGTTGTTAACACCAAAGATGTCAGTGCTCGAAGGTAGGGAGGGGAGGGGGCTGCATTTTCTGGCTCAGCTGCCTTGCCACGGTAGAGGCCCTTGCTGCAGCCACGCTACAGTACAACGTCTCCATTGTCTTTGTGAAGAGTAAAAGCCTTTCATTTTGTTCTACTCTTCCCTTTCCAATCAATTTACAGTCAAAATTTGACACTTGGGAGGGTGACGGGGCTTGATGGTTCCTAGATGCTGAGAAGCTTCCTGTTTTTTCAAGCCCTCTGTTCTGAAGGGCGCTGCTCTGTCCTCTGCTTTTTAAAGAGTTTTTCTGTGAGCAAAATAACACTTGCATACATGCAAAACCTGTAGCAGTACGTTTGTGCTAAAGGAGAGTGGAACACTATTCCTTTTGAGTCATGTTCAATGCCTGCTTATGAATGATAATATAAAAAATGATCAGTCCTTTTACCTTGCCCAGTAATGTGAAACCTGCTCCGATTAAACCTGCTTGCATGGGTTTTCTGAGGCACTCATCTCCTTAGAGTTGGAACTAAGCCTCGCTCCTGTTGACCTTGGAAAATTGCATTGTTTAAAAGTATTTTCTAATACATAGTTAACCTGTGAAATTCATTGCCTTGGGTGCTGAGTGGTAGTGATGCTGTGAAGATCTTGAGGGAAAACAGCACTTCTCTGAGTATTGCAAATGTGAAGAACAACCCCATAGTTTCAATATACTGTACAAATTTGGCTGTGGTCTTCTAGTTCCTGTTGTTATAACTTAAAATTACAAAACTGTCAGGGTAAGTAATGAAACTTTGAGCTTCAGAAGGCATATTATTGCTTCTCTTGTGTTAAGTGTATTGCTGCTGCAGGTGTAAAATATTCTCCTGTCCAAGGAGAGGGAGGTGGAGCTTTTGTCTCAGCTTTGCAGGTGGCTGTAGCTCTGGGTAATGCCCATCACTTGCATAATAGTTTCATGTAAGGGTGTGTCTTCCTGAGCAAGTCATTCTTGTCTAAACTAGGCTGTAAACATAAAATGAAATAGATTTTTTTCACAATAGTTATTCATATTTAGATTCCCCCCCCCCCCCCCCCGGCTTATGAAGGGCAGGGCAGGAAAGCACTTTTACCAGACTTGGCCCATGGAAATGCGAACAGTGTAGTGTTGTCGAAACTTCTTTTCAGGCACGTTCTGCTGCTTATTTTCACCTTTAATAAAAATTGTGACAAAAAGCAACTACCAAAGACAGTTAAAACCAGAAGCCGAAACTTTAGAGAAATGGGAAGTTAATGCTTTTGCTTTAAACTGGCTCAAATACATGATGAAATCAGGTACCCAAATGCAGATACGGTTTTAATTCAATTTTTGGATGCCTGTTAATGACTTCTAAAGACTAAGCTTTGTATCTGCAACTTAGAATAGAATTGCAGCCCACTTTTGATCACTTTTGATAGCCGGTTGTATTCTGTTTATTTCTGTCACTTTCTTAACAAATATCTGGCTCTGCATTGGAATTCATGGTATGCAAGTCATTCTTACAAAGGGCAAAATCTCTGTATAGCTGTCTTGTCTACTGGAATTAGGTGTTTTGCCAGGTTTATCATGTTCAGTTGGGTGGTTTTTCAGTTGATTTTCTTTATGTTTGGAAACCTACATCATGTCACAGGATTTCCGTCACCAGAGTGCAGGGAAACAGACTGACAAAGTGAGAGTGGTGGATGTGGAAAGGTCAATTAATTTAGAAACAGTCTTGAGTTCTAGTGGATTGATATCAAGTGGAATTTTCCTCCAGTCTCTCAGCTCTGTAATAACTTTTTCCTGTTGCTGAGATGCTTGATTAAAGGCTTCTTGAAGGCAGAGCGAGTGTGAGAGTGACTTTCAGTTCCACTTGCATTTCAGAAATCCTGATTGCCAGGCATGCCTCTGTTTTGGCAGGTGAGTGTGACTGCCTTGACTTGGGCTGGGCGTATATGTCTGTTACCATTGAAAAATGCGACATGATACTCAAGATCTACAAAAACTAACCTCTTACTGCAGTAGGGGGGAGGAGAAAACAGCAATATCCATTATTGATAAAAGACTTTATACAAGAGCAATTAATTCTGAGTCTTTCCCACCTCTCTGCTGTCTGAATCACTGTTGTGGAGGTGTCAGGGAGGGTGAATGACTGCAATGTTGTGTGTTTGTGCACAAAAACCAGGTCTCGCAGGGGAAATACGGAGAAAGTTCTCACAAGTGTTGGTTCAATAAAACATCCAACACAGCAATAATAATTTTTTGCTAAATCAAAATACCCCAAACTGGTTCTTGGTATCTGTGACAGTCTTGATTTTTGACAATATGAGCTATTAACTGTGTAGGACTTTAATTTATAAAACTAAAGCAGGAGTTTGCCTGCATCCTACAAGTAAAGGAGCATGTTTCACAGAAGGGCAGTTTTGGAGAAGGAGAATGCTTTGAGCTTGGAGCCTGGGTAGAGTCAGTGTGAGAAAGGGCTGTGAGGCAGTCCTCTAAGGACAGGATGGGAAAGCATCCATGATACTGCTGAATGTGGAGTTTCTCACATGGCATCTTTCCCAGCTATCCTAAGCATCAAAGGAGATTTGTCTTCTCTGGGTTTGTTTAAGTAAACCTTCTAAACTCAAACACCTGAGCCTATTCAGCATGCTATGACTTTTTATTGTGTGCTGAACAACCACACAAGTGATACGTGTTCCAGAGATGATTTCTTCATCTCTGCTTCTTGAGGATGCTCTGACTCGGCAGACCAAAATGGTCATTTCTGTCTTTTAAAATTGATCTACTGACCTGCATTTGAGCAAGTTAAAATAGGGATGACTTAGCAGGGGAAGGTATTGTTAATATCACTGCTAGTCACCAACTTCTCATGTGCACAACGCACCACCTACATCACTGAGGAACATCGCACAGCTTTATACTAAAAATGAATAATGTTAATGAGCTCCATCTTCACTTGGTTTCCTGCTGCATAAGGGATTACCAGTAGACAACTGCATGTCATTACTCCTTTATGTGCACAAGAGCGTTAAATGCTCTTTGGTTGAGATTAACGCTGTTAATATATTATTAATATGAATCAAGGTTCTGTTTTATGATGGCTTCTTATTATCCAAAGGTTCCTCACCTTCTCCAAAGGACGGTATCTTTCAAAGCTCCCTAGTACATCAGGTTTTTATAAAGGAGTTCACCAGAGTAGCGCTCCCTCGATTTCAACTAAACTTGAAACGATTCAAAGGAGGAATGACTTTCCTAAAGTGGTGACCCTACTGAGAAATCAGGCTGCATTGAGTTGTCTTAAGCTGTCTGTTCAAGCCTTCAAATAATACTTAAACTTTAATTAAAAAAAAATTAACTTTAATCAAGACAACTTATACTTTCATTCCACTTTAAATCTGCAAGTTATTAATTGAAATACCTTATACCTTTGGACTGTAGTCAATCTGTAGATTCCTGTGCACATTTTGTTGCATGATCGCACAGAAATCTTGGCTGATGTTTTGGATTTCAGCTTGCATCTGCATAGAGTGATTGGTGTCCCTGCTACAGAACTCATGGCGATTTTTCTTCTTTTCTATTTGCTTTTTAAAAATGGGTTAACTAAATTTATAAAGCAGTTTCCTAAACAAATGAATGGAATAGATTCTGAGCTGTGTGTTAGTGTGTATTGGTCACTAATTACTGCCACTGAAACATCAGGAGCAATGTTCTCTTTCCCAGTTCAGTGTGGCTTGTAGCTGACTGCTTGTTTTGTAGAGAATATTTCTAGGGAGCCCAAAATTCAGTATTCCTAGGACCTATGACATCCTCTCCCATGCTTGACAGAACTTCATCTGCAAATACTAGTGGTTTTGTGCTTTCATTCAGATAATTCCACGCTTTTTAGCTTTTTTCTTCTGTGTAATCAGGGCAGAAGTTGATTCCCTTCTGTTCCACCCCCACCTTTTGCTGCTATTCATTCTCTGGAAGGATTACATTTTAACTGCTAAATGTCAGTAAATGTCAATTTTTCCATCCACCCCAAAGCTTCCATTTTATTATTAAAAATTATATGAGGGGAAAGTAACCTGTGAGATATCCCTCTTTGCAATTTTTCCCTTTTTCTTCTCTCAGCTCATTTAGTATTCAATAAATAGAAACTGTACTTCCAAAGTATGATTAAATTTGCTGTTAATCTTTTTCCAAACTACTAAATTTTGAGTTTTCAGTGTCTAATTTTCCTTTTACATTGATGAAAAAAAAAAAAAAAGTAACATTGCTTTAAAAATAAAATGGGTATTTGCATTTGAACTTTTTCTGAGGCCAGGTAGAAGTGTATTATCTCTCTACTCAGCTTTTTCTTTACAGTTGATATGCTCCCCAATTAGTTAGTTTTTACAATTGCTAATTATTTTTTTTTTACTAGTTATGTAGAATTGTAAGCTCTGGTATATTATTTACATGTTTCCTATTTTCTGAAATCATAGACCTTGTTAGCTAGAAATAAAATACATAGTTTTGCCCTTTTTGCATGTTTGTATATATCTTTGTGTGAGAATATGAGAGCCAAAATTTATATTATTTAGAAAAAGGGGAACAAATAAACATTAATTACTGGGAACTGTAGCCCACTAGAGGCTTGTTAGCAACCACAAATATACAACAAAATCAAACTTGTAGGATGAGTAACTAAAACAAAAATATTAAATTCCTTTCTGCCTTTTTCCTGAGAAGTCTGTTGGAGTTTGGCTTGAATTAGGAGTTCAGTTTTGGCCTTATATTTATTTTCTCACTGACTGTGAAAATAGAAGTCAGTAAGCGTTGGCATTTTCAGGAAATACTCAGGCTTCCATGCATAATATAAATCAAGGATATATGAGCAAGTAGTCCCAAAATAGATGGCATGCTACTTCTGCAGTTCAACATAATTGTACTGCATTTCTGCTTCTGATGACCCTACAGTAACCCGAGTTTCTGTGATTTAACACTGGGTCTATGAGGTCTGTGTTCCAGTTTCAACATTTACATTTTCCTGTCTATCCACACAGGATTATAATTTACATCTTAAAATCTGCCAAATGTGTGAGGAGAAAAATTTTGATATATGAGGATTTTACTCAGCAGAATATACCAAAGTTTGGAATGGGAGACTTGGAGGAGCATGTTTACCCAGTAGTTCTACTGTTTGGCCAAAGTACTTTTTACATGCACTTGTTACTTTTACATGCAATTTTAAAAGGCTTGGAGAGCACTGGGGAAGTGTTCCCTGTGCCCACTTCCTGCGAGGCTGTATTACGAGAATATGTGTTGCGCTGCGCAGCACGGCCGCCTACCTGCACAGCTGTTCTGAGGTAAATAGCACAATCGCTGCCCCAGAACGACTCCCCGTAAAGGACAGGCTTTGCTTGCACAAGAACAAAGAAGTATTCTGGGATGTATGTATCTGTTCTTCCAATGCCCGTACTCTCTGCCAATCTGAGTTTTCCTTAATACATAGTTAAGTCTTCCAGGATAGCATCTGCCTTACCACCTCCCACATGGCTTCTCTGGTGAGGTGACCCAGGTACAAGGGCAAGAGCAGGTAAGTTGATAAGGATGATATGGAGAGATGACCCCACAGATGATAAGGATGTGCCCAGCTCAAGCTCTTAGCGTGAGGGCTGTAACCTGAAATTGAATACAGGTGTCAAAGACTGTAGTCTCCTCTAACTTGAAGTTAGAGCATCTCATTCTGTTCTAGCAGTAACGATTTATATAGTGTCTGAGCTAGCTGATGGAAAACATGAGGCAACTGTTAGCACTGCCTTCCAGGAAGCTTGGCTGCTGCAAGAGCTGCTTCTATGCATTGTACATCAGCCTACTTTCCCTTGCTTGCTGTTGCCATTGAATTGAGGTCTCTGCTGGAGCAAGTGACAGAAGTATTGTAAAAAGCCTAGCATAGAATTGGCCAAATACTCTCAGACTTCTTTAGCTTGACTTTGTTTATTTAAAATTCTTTCCTGTTTTTAAAATGTAATTTGTTGTTAATTACCCCAAAAGTAAGGAAGCGTGAAATAAATATCTTCTAACTTCAGCCATTTTATTGTTAGTTTGAACTGGGAGAATAGGAGGCAGCAAATTACTTATCTGTAGACTTTGTACAACAAAGAAATAAGGCATACAAGTGGTCTAGTGTTGCCCGGTAGAACTGAGGAAAATAAAGAAAACTAATAAGTATATTGGGACTGAAAGACATAATGACCATTGCTGAAAGAGGAGAGCAATTGGATAAATGAGCCTAAGAATTATAGATTTTTATGATTTTTAATTAAAATAAACCAAAATCTGAGTGGTAGAAAATTACACATTTTTTTAAAAGCAATGTAGTGGCACAATTTTGTGTAATGGTGAAATAAAGATAATGCCTGGTTTTGATTATTGGATTGAGCAGGTCTTAATAAAGTTAGAAAGTCTTTTATTCAAGCCTTTAGTTCTTTACTACACCCAGTCTTCCTAGAAAAATGAGGCTGAATTTGAACAAAGTAAATGAAGAAGTTGCAGTAAAAGATGCTGAGGGTTGTGGTAAGTCATTGATTCCTCTGTTTTTGTAAATTATTTTCAAGCACAAGTGAAAGGTACAGAATAGTAACAGAGTAATCAATCCAATGTTACAAAATCAAAACAAAGTGGAAGACCCGTAGCTCTCTAGAAGATGGGAGAAAGAGGCGGAAGTAAAATACTGAGAATGATGCAGACTGATACTTGAGTACAACTTTATTCCTTTTGGAGATTAATTAAATGACAGCACAGCAGCATTTAAAAAGTTTAAGAACTTTCTGTGCAGCTGCACTTGGAGACCCTCAGTTAGATTTGGTGCATCAGGGTCCATCTGATTTGCTACAAAACTGCTGGTGTTGGAACTACTTAATGTGTGGACGCCTGCACCGTGCAAATCTCAGCAGCAAGTGAGAGATACTGCCAGTCAAGATGGGGAAAGATCAACTATCTGAATTGTTCCAAGAGCAGATCATTCTGGATGATGAGTGAGCAATGATGAAAGCTGAATATATATGGTTTGAAGACACATCAGAAAAAGGCATCTCAGATAAAATACTGATTACTTTTCTGATGTAATTAGCTTCTCAGGCAGTATTAGAGTTAATTGTGGAAAGAAACAAAAATAACCACTAAAGTCATTGTCCTTGCTCAGGCAAAATAGCTGTTAAGTTAAGAAAGCACTTTATCTTGGTGAAGGCATCAGAACTGTGACTAATGGGATAAATCTTGTATAAAAGGAAAAAAATAGACATCAGGAAAAATGATGATATTGTGAGGTCAATGCTGTGAGTGCTCTTACCAGGGAACTCTACTGTGCCTCTGGAAAGATGCAGAATTGGGCTGGACAAAGCACTTGCCTGTAGGCAGGGCTCATAGCCTAGCTTCCTGGCTGGGTTACCTTGATCTACATGGCCTCTCTCATCTTAATATTCTGACAGACTTGAAGAATGGTATTCATGTGCTGAACAGAGGTAGCTTTGCAAGAGTTGTTTTGGCAGAATTTTTTCAACCATTTCTGGTAATAAGACTAGAGGAAAAAATTGTTTTGCCTACCTAAAATACAAATCTGTTTTCTAGTGTTTTGCATGTTACTTGGATCTGAAGTTTGAGGGGTGAATTTTGTTGTAGGAATGCCTTGCCCTGTCACCCTTAAAATTATCCCAAGGTCAGCCAAATTCTGAATCTTTAATGGTCAGTAGAGATGTGTTCAGTTTTAATAGCTGACTTCCCAAAGGTGCATTTGCACTAGGCATGCCACAGATGACAGCAGAGTGGATATTTTCCAGGGACTGAATCCCTATCCTCCTGAAATCTATCTCATCTTTGGACACAGGTACTGAGAGAAGGAATCTCTAGCCTGGCCTTTGACTCTCCCACTGTCCCCAAAAGCACAGAGGAACAGAGATCTGCTGGGTACCAGCAGAGAAACTGGAGCCTGGAAGTAGTAGAGAATGAGATCTGCTGAGGAGGCATTGCTGGAGGGGCAGCTAGGACATAGAGACAGGAGTAACAAGATGATGGATGAGGAGCAGAGGGTGAAGGCTGAGTTTGGATAAGGAGCCCCAACACAGAGGCAGAGACAGGGAGCCGAGGGGTGGAGAATGGGGAGCAGGAAGAGAAGTAACTGGTGTCTGGGATTTGGAGGTAGAGAAACAGACCACAGGAACCAAGGAAGAGCTGGCCAAGTAAGGGCTCTGGTACTAGTTTCAAGGGGTGGGAAAAGAGGTCGTTGGGTGATGAGGCCTGGTAGGAGAGGACGATGGCATTAAGGCAAGGGGTCAGAGGTGCAGATGGCGCCAGCAAGAGGGTTGGGGTATTTTTTTGTTTGGTTGGTTTTCAGAAGATAAATAGAAAGCTGCCTAGGACAGTGCCCATCCCTCCAGGAAGAACTGTGTCCCAGAATCTCCTATTTTCCTGGTTTCTCTCTAGTCATCAAGTAGCTGTAAAACTCATTGGTATAAAATGCTTTACACCCTATACACAGTTGCTATATTCTATTATTGTAATTAGCTACTTTTTTAGCTAACTGGCAGAGGTCTGTGCAGTAGATATGTGAGCTTTAGGTCTGCAGGTAGGTCATGAGAGATACCAGTATGAAGATGCATAAGGGGCTTTATTATTTTCAGGGTTGTTTTTCTGTTGTTAAAAAAAAACAACCCTGAAACCCATACCACAAAAACTAGACAATCTCTCTCATACACAAAACTCCTTCCTAAAGTAACAGTTTTCGGTTGGGAAACTGAGCATTCAGATGTAGCAAATGTCAGGATCCATGCCATGTATATACTTTGACTGTCTTGCACTCTGTATTTTCTACCATACTTCAGCCTTTTTCGGTGCACAGATAAAATTTAATATTGGATTGTTAAATGATTGGTTTCAATAGCTAGTTTCATTGTCATTGTTCAGCATATGGACAAGACTTCTTCAGGTTATTTTAGAGCTGCTCTGAAAACAACTTTTTTTCATTTCCTCCTGGTTGTGCTTTGTGGTATTTTCACTATAATGGCTGGGTCACTGTTATTTTCACAGCATTGCTTTAAGATAAGTTTGTATTGTCCCTACTTCACATATGGGGAGCCGAGGAATAGGGTAGACTTCTAAAGAGTAAAAGTATCCACTGAATTTTGGGAGCTCCATTTGAAGTATCTCAGATGAAGGTGGCTTGTTTTTAGGATCTTACCTGTCCCACCACCCCATCCACACACCCCCCCCCACCCAAGTTTACTGAGTAGCAGATTGAACTTTAACTGAAGCTCAGTTTTTTAGACCCAAGCTCTGTTACAGCTAGGAAAGCCCAGGATTTTTGCAAATGAGGCTGCAGTTCAGACTTCTAAGAAACAGAGTATAGGCAATTAGTGATTGCCTATTTGGCTTAGTTGACTTCGTAAGCATTGTGTAAGACATCAGAAAGGGACAAGAGTAGAATCCAGATTTTTGAGAGTAGCATTCAGCTGTGGTAACCACAAGACTTCTTTCTTACATTACACTTTCCAGTTTCTATGTAAAATGAAGAGGAGGTGGGAGAGGCTACAGATAGCAGTTCCTGTCACTCTGCATCCTGACTTGCATCCTGATCAGGTTCACACTGGACTCTGACTGTTACAAGGATGAAGCTGAAGAAGGAGGAATAGTGTATAATAATACTGTGTTTAATACATACATACAAAGAGAGCAATATTCAGGTTACTCAAGCACCTTAATCCTGGAATTCACTAATGTTAGAAGCTCTAAAAGGGCAATTTTAATCATATTATGAAATCTGTGGGGGTTTTTTGCTAATTATCACAGAGGCCTATTGATAGCAAGAACAAGATAGACTAATTGTTCTTTTTTCATCTGCAACATTATATTTATTATGTATTTATTGAGGGGGTATTAAATGGTTCAGAGAAAACAATTTAGAGAAACAACAGCATGATGAAATTGCTAAGTTATGCTGTATGCACAGAATTTATATTATCAGGATTTATTACAGCCTCTGTCATCTGTGTGTTGGAGATTCTCAAACAATTTGTGCCCAAAGCACCCCATTGCAGTAAAATGTGAGGAGAGTGACATCCAGAGACAGTTTTTGTCCCAAAAGGAGTCTGTGACCTAGAAAAGGATCTGAGATTCCTGAGTCCAGTCTTTTGATGGTGAGAGCATAGCCTCTTAACCATGCCACAGCTGTTCACATTGCCTTATATGTATGTAAATTATTCTGTCAGAAAAATCCATGGTGTAATCTTACAGGAACTTTCCAGGACTATGAGCTGCAGAAGACTTGCAGTCCACACAACACATAAAGACTGTATCGCACAACAGCTTTCAATAAACACCTTTCAGAAATTCAACTGCTGGTAGGGTTATTTTTATTTCTACTATCAATCACGTCCAATAAAGTGTCACTATTTTTCCTGTCTTTCACTGCAGCCTTTTCAGTGAAAACTGCAACTTGGTCCTTGCCTGCTTTACTGCAAATTTTTTTCCTTTTTTTTTTTTTTTTGTTGGGAATATGCAAAGAGGAGGATTCAGCTTTCATTTCTTTTTCTTCATCTTGTTTTACAAAAGTTACCTCATTTGCCTAGACTGGATCAGAACTTCAGGTTTTTGAACTGCCATGCAGTTTCTTTTACAGACGCTTCTAGGTGTGTGTAGCAGTTACAGCAAACACTGCAAATAGTCCTGGTGGGAAAATAAGCTATATAGGCTGTGTTTTCCCTTTTAATTTTTAGTGGCATGGCTTTGGCAGCTTAGCTATGTAAAAGAATGTTAATATATCTGAAAAATCCAAACATCGCTTGGAGTTTTTAAATCCTTGTTCTGAGCAATGAGAAGAGTCCATGTTAGGGCATTGCAGGAGAGGCGGGAGCCTCCACACTGCCTAGGACAGAGGGAGGGAAGATGCGGGATTGTGCATGTGATGTCTGCTTTCTTTCATGTGTTAACTTGGTGGGAATGCCACAGTGAGCTTCTATGCTATCAAATGTGGCCTGGATGAAATATGGACTGAGGAGTACTGCAGGAATCTACAACACCATAGAGTATTTATAATCTATAAATCTGTAATCTTTAAATTTGATAGTATCAAAATGGAAGAATGGAACCTTTAATTGCAGAATGGAACCTTTAATTGCAGAATGGAACCTTTAAATTTCACCTTCGAAGTGCCAGAGAGCACTGCTGGATCCTTGGATTTAAATGTCTTTCTCTCTCTGGCTCCTACCAGGTATTTGTTGTTTTTTGTGCCTTTTGCAAGGTATGTAAGACAACTAGGTGGCTGTATCTATGAGAGAACAAAGCTACTGCATGTATTGCAAAACAGCAGGAGATTCATGGCCAAGGCCTGCAAGGTTGTCAAGGGGAACAGAGCTCAAAGGGAGGTAGCATTTATTTACAAGCTTCCAAAGACAGGGAGGCTGTGCAGCTTTAAGAGTTGCAGTCAGACCTTTTTTGGGCAGACCAAGAGATGGGATTATGGGTCGTGGCTAAACGTCACAATTCCAAGTTTCCAGATGTGTCTCTAGAGGAGGATGGTGAGCTCTGTTGCTCACTTCATTTTATGCACGTTCTTGGATTGTTTTTTTTTAGTTTACCTTCCTAAATAATTGCTTAATTCAAATCTGAAGCTGTATGCTTTATAACATTGTTTGTGTGTGTGCTATTGTGGTGTAACCAGAATTTGGATCACAAAAAATACATGCTTTGTCATTTTAGTAAGCATCCAGACTTCATCCAGTCATGTTTCTGCAGCCAAGCCTTATTCTATCTTTCTCAAAAGGCAAGAGATTTTTTTTTTTTTCTGATACAGAGGCTGAAGCACCCTTTATTAGAAATTGCTTCAGAAAGCATGTTGCAGAGTTATGAAAAGGCTTCGCATTCATATTCCAAGTCCCAAGTTCTTGTGGGCTTTTCACCTAAGGCTCACAGGGATAAATGAGCGAAACAGGCGTAGGTAGTTATTTAACAGTCCTTTGGGAAATGAGCAATAATATTTTTCCAGTAGTGCTTGCTTTGTCAGTGTATGTTCTAGAAGCTAAGTGCAGCTATTGCATGGCATCCCCAGAGACCCTGTGAGAGTCCTGGTGTGCAGCTCTCCAGTTCTGCAGCATTCATGAAACTTGTCTTAGGGGTGTCTTGTTTTCTCAGGCTGTCTTCTCAGTCCCACTCATGCTGTGTATAATGAGTGCATGTACCCCCAAGGAGGTTTTCTTGCTAAGACTCACCTTTTCCTTTCTTTTGTGATAATTATATTTAGAAATACCTCCCTTAAAACTGAACAGGAAATGGTATTGTGATTGCATGAAAACTTTATCAAATAAAAAAATTTGTATTCTTCCTGTTTAGAAACACCCACAAAACTTTTAAAACTCCTCATGAGAAATGAGAATAGCCATACCCATCCGAAAATAGATAGTGGTTCCCACTCAGTTGGGATCTGAGAAATTCAGGGCTGTGTCCCTGCTTTGCCAACTTGTGTTTCAGTGGTGGAAACTGGGAGACACACCACACTGGAGACAAGCAAAGAGTTCTCTGTAAGAGCTGTAAGGACTAGGGTAGTGAAGTGGAAGACCCTGATCTAATTCAGGCAGAGCAAGGATCTGGAAGTGGATTTCTGCACCGAGACTTAATAGGCAAATCAGCTGTTGGTTATCTGATAGGTAAGTGCAGGGTCGCTTGGTGTTTTTGAGTGGCGGTTCTGTCTGGGATCTAAGAATGCTTTTCTACCAATCTGTTGTATATTTTCATATGGAAACCTTTAGTTTTGACTAAATTAGTTCTAATCTTGCAGTTGGAGATACAGCTAGTGATGGAAAAAGTATGAATTCTGGCAGAGCACACCCCCTCCCCCCCTCCATGTTCAAAATATCACAGCTTCTTCGTTTAGAATAGTCAGCTGCTAAGGAGAAACTGAGACTTCAGGAGCTTTAAGGTTTAATGCATTAAGGTTTGAAAAATGTCTCCAGATTCTGCAATAGCTGGTATCATCATTTAGTATTAAGAAGTGTTTTGAACGTGATTGCATTTGACCTGGTTGAGCTTGTACTGCACAGTTGTATGATGAGAACAATATGTCACTGTCTTGATGTTCTTTCACTGGACCTTCAGGGATTCTCTTCCCTCACCCAAAACAGAGCAATGAGAGTCAAGAAGCTTGCATTGGTAGCGATGCTGGGCTGCATTTCAGAACTGGTCTCCTACTGGTTGTGCACAGCCCTTATAGCTTCCTTTAGTAAGTAACGAGGGGCAGGAGGGTCACAAGTGTGCCTGTGAATTTGGAGAAATAACCCCCTCCTTTGTCTTATGACACATGATTATCAAATGGTGAAGACAAACCAAGAGATGGTTTCTAAAGGTTTTCAAAGTGGCCGCTGCTTGGAAAAATGTTATGTGGCCATAAATACATAAGCATTTTCGGTGATCGGAGAAGGATTAACCCATGAAAGCTGAAATTACCACCACCTGACAGGTCTTGGACAAAATCCTGCATATTAAGCAGGTATCATCCAGGTCTTACGGAGTGTTGTACGATGTTCAATATCTGCAAATTTCCCTTACCCTTCCTGTCTCCACTTGGGGATCTGTCTTCCTGACTTATGGGAAGAGCAGCATGGCCGAGTGCCTTCTCCCCTTGCCGCTGCCTGCTGCGAAGTGTTGAATCAGCTCTGTGGAGAGACCAGCAGCTGCACGGCTCAGACAATCTGTTTCTCTGTTAACATGGCTTTAGCGTGGGTATGTTTTCCTGATTCCCTGATGTGTCACATCTAGGAGAATGATACCGGATGGCACATTGCTTCTGTGAAATCGTCACCTCAGAAGTCATGAACACTCCCGTGGGGCAGCTGTTTCCACAGTACTAATGTTAGTTAGAATCAGGCAGTGACTTTAGGCCAGAAAGATCTTCTGAGTTCCTTTTCTCCGTTGCCCCAGCTTTCTCACTCTGTCCTCCCCCTTCCTCAAGCCCAGACTTCTCTCTTTCAGGTACACTGACTTGTGGAAATGAGCCAACATTGCAGTGTACCACAAGCAGATACTGCTGCAGGGAGAGAGGGGGAAAGGACAGTGTCTTAAGAGAGTGAAATGGAGGTATATTTCAGCCTGGAAAGATGAAAAAGATTGAAATTCCTGGAATGATTTTTGCTCAGCAGTGCTTTTGTTACATCTCATTTTTCTGACCCCTGTGCAGCCCTCAGCATGGTGCTGCTTTAGCCGAGACATCAAAACATTGGACTTCCAAATATTCTTGGGATCCTTCTCCTTTTCCTTTTGCATGTGTAGTCGTGAGGCAGCGAACACAATGCAGGAGCAGAGAGGAAATCTATTCAGGAATGCAAAGGAAACGCTCTTGATTTTGGCAAAACAGCACCCTTCCATTTAAGCTGCTCCGTTCTACCTTTGTGGTGTCTGACCAGTTTCTGTCATCTGGTTGCAGGGAATATGAAGCAGTTCTCTCTAACATCTGTCAAAGAAATGGAACATGGATGTTGAGGAGGGAGCCCTCTGCTCCCACCTCTCACTCCATAGCATATCCTGGTATAGGGAAAATCTTTAGAGGGTGGCTAAAAACTAAAGTAAAGTGAGCAGCAAAATGGAAAGGTGATCCTTGCCCTCTGGAGCTTAGGGGAAATAAAGCCTGCCTGCCTGGAGTAGCTGGGAGCTGTGACTTGTCAGGGGCTAGCAGAAGTTCTTGGCTATTGAAGGAGAGCCTCCAGGGGTTTGGTGCTCAACCAGGCAGGGTGGGAGTCTGGATGGACTGGGCAAGTAACTGAGCAGGTTTGGGTGAAGAAGGGGAGCTGTGGCCCAGGAAGGGTTTAGATTAGAAGGATGGGGCATTTATGTGGTGAGGGGATCTTCCTTAAAGGCAGCTTGCATGGTACATCTTGAAGGTTTCTGAAAGGAACTGGGAAGGACTTTTAGGCTGTGTAAGAACTGGCATCTCCCAGTTGTGTTCTAGGAAGTGTTTTCCAGTGTCCTGGATATTAAAGAGCACTTAATCAAGTAGTGTGTGCTGTAAGGCATTAGCTACTCCAGGAGTGTGCTGTGGGGCTTGGGAGAGGCGTAATATTTTTGATTGCTAGATTCTGATGCCATTCTGGTGAAGCAGAGCTGTAACCCTGGGTGGCTATGCTAGTGCACTGAGCAAAATGAATCAATGAGAATTGCAACATAAATACCAGTTTTGCTGCACTGTCACTTGCTTATGTTGACTCCATCTGTTGAATTCCCCCTTCCCCCAGTTTATTTCTTTTCTTTCCTATGTAATAGTTTACTTGGCTTTAGAATATATATTCACATGAAATAAGCACAAGGAGTCTTGGGAGAGCAATTTACTTTCCTCTTTCTCTTAATGGCTTCCTTTGCATTTCTAGCCGCCTTTGCCTCAGTCTTTAATAGTAAGACCAGTTGTTCTCGGGGCACCCAGCCCCTTGAGCTGGAAGGCAGGGACAGGGAGCAGAATGAAGCCCCCGCAATCCAAGGAGAAATGGTCAGCAACCTGCTACACCACTTAGACACACACAAGTCTATGGGGCTGGATGGGATCCACCCAAGGGTACTGAGGGAGCTGGTGGAAGTGCTCACTGAGCCACCTTCCATCATTTATCAGCAGTCCTGGCTAAGCAGGGAGGTCCCAGTTGACTGGAGGTTAGCAAATGTGATGCCCATCTACAAGAAGGGCCAGAAGGAGGATGCAGGGAACTACGGGCCTGTCAGCTTGACCTCGGTACCGGGGAAGGTTATGGAGCAGATCATCTTGAGTGCCATCATGTGGCTCGTACAGGGCAACCAGGTGATCAGGCCCAGTCAGCATGGGTTTATGAAAGCCAAGTCCTGCTTGACTGACTTGATCTCCTTCTATGACAAGGTGACCCACTTAGTGGATGAGGGAAAGGCTGTGGATGTCATCTACCTAGACTTTAGTAAAGCCTTTGACACCGTTTCCCACAGCGTTCTCCTGGAGAAACTGGCTGCTCATGGCTTGGATGGGTGTACTCTTCGCTGGGTAAAAAACTGGCTGGATGGCTGGGCCCAAAGAGTGGTGGTGAATGGAGTTAAATCCACTTGGCGGCCAGTCACCAATGGTGTTCCCCAGGGCTCAGTGTTGGGACCAGTTCTGTTTAATATCTTTATCAATGATCTGGACAAGAGGATCGAGTGCACTCTCAGTAAGTTTGTGGATGACACCAAGTTGGGTGGGAG
>NW_009617762.1:0-6816 GCF_000690535.1 Cariama cristata | reverse complement strand
CCGGCCCAGCCTTAAACGGTGACATCTGTCCACCACTTACCATGCTTTGCTTCATTTTGTGGAGTGGTCATTTTGTGCATGGGTTGCATTTTCATTTTATGCATGGGTCACACACCTGCAAAGTGAAATTATTAAGGGGAGATAAGGTTCTAATGTAAAGGAAGGTCTTGCCCATGAAAGGTTGTCCAAAGTGAAATCCCCTGAAATGCTTATAGGGCGGACACTGGGTCCTGAACACGTACCCTTTCACTCCAAAGGTCTGCTCCCATCAGGCCACAGTATTTGCTAATGCAGACATACCCTCCCTGCAGTGTGAAGGAGTAGGGATTTCCTGCCTGAGCTGCAGAGAACAAGGACCAGACCATGGGAAATGAAGGTGTAAGGAACCTCTTTGGATATAAAAATGTTTTTTTTCTAGCAGGCGCAATGAAGTTATTTAGACCTACAGACTGTGAGTCTTAAAGTGGGATGAACAAGCTATGGCAAGAGAAACCGGAGCCAACTGCGCATGGAAGTGGCAATGGAACAAATGGTTGGGAGGAGAGCAGCAGAATGAGGGCTGGCAGCATCCAAACCGCAATTCCGTGAACAGGTCATGGGTGAAACCCACAGAAGTTTTGCCATTGACTTCACCCTAGAACTCCAAACTGCTTTAGGTCCATCAGCATGAACAGGGTGTAATTTTAGGGCTGTTACAAATGCATTTGAACTTTCAAATAAAAAATTGCCTCTGGCCCCGACTAGCACCTCGCTTCCTGTTCTCTTCTCATGCTGCGCTTGTGCCCGTAGCAGTAAGCTAAGCATGGACGGTCACTCAGCAGTGTTGATCTCCTGGCTTAAACAGCAGTTGCTTAGATTTACACCTGCCTGAGATCCTGCACTGGGAATTTGGCAGTTAGATGAAGAAAGAGCTAATTCTGAAATCTTTTACATTTTAAAATGAAAATGTCTTTGTAGTCTAAATCTAAGTATGTATTATTAAGCCTATTACCAGCTGTAGTTTACTAGTAAGGCTGCAAAAGTAAGGATGCAAATCAGGTAAATCAAAAATCACTTCAGGCTTGATAATATTCAGGACTTTTAGCTCCTGCACTAGTTGTAATAGCAAGTTCGTTAACCAGGAGAGGAAATGCACAGGATCTCTATAAATTATTTGATTCAGAAGTGACAGGAAAAAATTATTAATGAGTGACACTATAATATAATACCCTCATGGTGAGACCACCTGTAGTTTAATCAATTAACATTGTTACAAGGGTCTTTGCTTAAGACTTATACATTTAATTTGGTTGTGTTAAACATGCCACTTATTTATCCTTATTAATGAGATTTCTATTTTTAGACATTGGTCTCAACATGAGCAATGGGACAATATAATCAAAAGCGGCTTCCACGATATATACTCTCTTCAGGAAGATTGTAGTTTTCCTCTGTTCATTCCCTCTATTCTCTAATTTTTCATCTGGTCTTGCTGTAACTACAAGCATGAGCCATGACAAAGTCAGCATCTAAAGAACAGGAGATTATAGAGATTCATTAGGTGATGCAAGAGGCTCAGTCCTATCAAGCAGCTTTTACTTTAACTTTTTTTATTACAGCCAGTGAAATGTCATATTTAAATCTGAACCCTGCTCTGTGCACAGCTACACCTCTCTTATACCTACAGTTCATCTCATGCTTGTAGACACATAGCAGTATTGCCCCTTTCATTTTGTTGGTCTAATTTCTTCCTGGTCTGTTCCTTCCACTCAGACTGCTCTGTCCCTCCTTCAAAAAGATTATAGTACAGCTGTATACAGAAGTCAAGGTGGGAAGAGACCTCTGGAGATCACCTGGTCCAACTGCCCTTTGAAAGCAGAGCCGCAAATTAGGTTATCAAGGGCTCTGCCAAGCCAAGGTTTGAGTGCCTCACTTGTAGTGAGGGAGATGCCACCACTTCCCTGGGCAGCCTCTTCCAATGTTTAACTGTTCTCATGGCAAAAAAAATTTTTTTCTTATATCCAGACTGAATTCCCCATGAAATAACTTGTGTCCGTTGTGTCTTGTCCTGTCGCCTTGCATACCTTTCTCCAGTTTACAGAGCACCAGATTATCAAGTACTGTACATCAGCACAGTTCTGCTAACTCTAACCATCTGCAAAGGCAATTCAATACCATTAGGCATCCGTGCTTTCTCTACGCTGACATGACATCAGAACAAGTTTCTTTGGAGTCTCAACATGAGAGGCTTCAATCAGGGACCAGGGGCTATGAATACAGGTATCAAACTGCCTGCCTAATTGACCTTCTGAGCATCTCTGCAGATGATGTATAGCAGGGGCATCTGACCTGGAGTCTTTGGGTTAGAGCCAGCTAGCCTGAAGACTAATCCATCTTCTGCAGAAGACCCAGAAATGGTGCCAGGGGCAGGTTGGGAGCCAGAGAAGTTGTTCCAGCAATCTGTTACTCACTGCCTCCTTTTCCTAAAGTACTGCAGCCCCTTCCTGTTACATTCAATCTCATGACCTGTCGCGCGTACATGCTCTTGTCAACTTTGTTCATGTGACAGAGCGTGTTGGATCACATGGCAGAGAAACTGCCACTGCACAGAGCCCACAAGACCTTCCACAGAGCACCTCTGTTCAAAGACAGCATGTATTTCACCCAGCCCCTGCTTTCTCCTAACTTTCCCCCAGCCTATGTGAGTGTTTAAATACATTTCCTGCTTTGGGTTTGGGGGGTTTGAGGTTTGTGGGGGGGTTAGGGAGCGGCTTTCTTGGTTGTTCGAATCGTTAAAGCTTGGGTTAGGTAGGAATAAATGCCCTTTTAATTATCAGTCAAATTCCAGCCAAACACAGCAAGACAAGTAGAAAGGTCTTTTAGCACAGGAAAAGCAGGAGGATTTTTCCCCATGCAGAGAATACAGCGAAGGAATCAGGAGGCAAAGGACCTGTCAGAGCAATGAGGGGCCACGTTGTCAGTAGTGCTGTTGTGCTCAAACTGCAGAAGAAGAAAACTGGAAATCAAGAAATGAAAAGGCAAGAAAAACTCATTTGGGAGACCCACTCACAAGTAATACTGTCCTTCCACACCGTCCCACCCTGGTCAAAGTAATTACATGTGAAGTGTAATACAGAACTGGATATAGATTGATGTTTTATTGAAGAAATGTGGCATGGATCTGATTCCCTTTGCTCTAGAGAAGTGGAAACAAATGAGTTCAACCTAGGCAATAGGAAGAGCAAACATGTAAAACTATACTTAATGCTAGCTAGGGAAAATTCCCTTTGAATTAAAGCTAGATAGCATGACTGAACACAACTGCTACATATCAGTGCCAAGCACACCATGAAAATCAACTTTTAAAAAACGTATCCTATACTGACAAAGAGGAAACACCACACTTAGGAAGTGATAAATTCTCATTTATCTGAAATTGTAGGTAGCAATTTCAGGTCTCTCCGGGCATTTTGGCACCAATTACTGTTTTAAAATTTCAAAAATGTGAGTTCTCACTGTCTGCTACGTCCTCCCGAAGTGGGAGGTGGAACTGAGGTCACAGCATCTCTTGGGGACACTCCTCGTTTGTGGGCGTCCTGGAGATGCAGGGAAACACTGGTTAGAGGCTGGCTAAGTATCCCATGTTCTGATCTCCTCTACCCTTACTTCCCCCATGTGGCCATCATCCCAAAAGTTGAGGTTTCCCCTTCTTTTCCTTGACTCTAACACTTCACACATTTCACTTACTGCCATCTCACAAATCCTTCCTTATAACCTGGTGCAAGACCTTATTGAAAATGTGGAGCCAATCAAGTCTAAATAAAGACTCACACTCGAACTGGAGAAAGTATCAACTTGGAAAAGTCCTGTTTAAACTAGCAATTATGAAATCAAAAATGGCCTCTTCCACAACTCCCCAGAAGAAAACATTATCTAACGTAGACCACTTTTGAAGATCAGTTTTGATGCAATTAAAGTTAAATAAGTTCAAAAGATACCACACTACCTCCAATATGGAAAATTCTGTAAAAACTTCTACAAAAATAAGAAAAATACTAGCACAGCTGAATCTTTTACTCAAAAACTCATTCATTAGGAAAAGAAAAGTTAGCTATGAAAGGTTTTATCACATTCTCTGGTGACCTAAAACCACAAAAATGACCTTATCCTTCTTACAAAATTGGCTGTTACCATAACTGCCCTATTCTGAAAAAGAGCTAAAGGTCAGGTCACCTTTCAGAATCTACTTCTTGAAGGAAAACTGAAAGAACCTACATTAGAAATACAGCTTAAGGCTTATACACCTACATAAAAAACTGAAATGATCTCCTGATCAAATGCTCAAATATTTCAATTCATTTGCCTTATTTCTTGAATTATATTGAAGAATTCCTTTATTTTCCTTTCCAAGAAGCAGAAGGATAGCAGGATCCTGAGGAAGAGAAAATGTTTTAATAAAAAAGTAAAAGCAACTTTTTGGTTCACATACATGAACGAGAAAATAATCCACTCATGGGCGAGCAAGTGCCTTTGGTGGGTGTCCTGATAATTTCCTCAATGCCATCATCTTGTCTAAAATATAAGACCATAACATAAATTAAACATGAAAGCTGTATCTTAAACACATTTCAGAATAGTTACATTCTTGCAAATAACAAAGTTCCCACTACACTAATTAGATATTCAAATTCACCTAATGGCTTTGTTGGCACCTCCTACACATTCCCTTATACAGCTGTGGATAAGATGCAGGATCCATACAGTTATTTTAGGAACATCTTCATACAGAGAACTGTTGCAAAACCTCACTAATGATGCAGAAATGTACAGTAGGAAACTATCCAATCTGATGGTGGGTTTTGCACTCCTTTTGCATGTAAAACCAAAAATTGTCATGCAGCAGAATTCAGACTTTATACGCTGCTTTACACACACAGGGCATAAAATAATTATATGCCCTTATAACATACTGTTATTTATGTCAATAGCAACAAAATGTATCTGAAGCAAGTTTATCATTTGAGGAAACAGATTCTATGAATTTTTTCTGATCTTTACTGAATTCAAAAGGAGAAGCAGACGCATTTTAGAGGCAGAGATTTGCTCCTTGGATGTTTTAAAGGGGCCAGTGAGCAAGCACTGGTGGTTGGGAAAGGAGCTGGAGAGCTGCAAGGAGCAACAGTGACAGCAGCAGGGCCCCGAGCACATCCTCTGCTCCAGGCACTGGCCATCAGGGCCGCTCAGTGCCGGTGCAGCTGAGGTCATCGCCCATCCCTGTGATCGTAGGACATGGCCAGAACCAAACCTGGCCATCCTGGGTCGAGCTTGACCCCAGTTCCCCTCACTGGGACTGATCCTGACCCCCACCCATGGACTGACATCCCATCCCAGCCTCAACCCATCCCGAAGGATGTACCTGATGCCCAGGGCTGCCCCAGCACCCCCCAGCTGCCCCACTCCTGGCTGGGGCTGTGGGTCCCTGGCTGGTTTCCTGCTGCTTAGCCCCACACAATCATTCTGACTTTGACCCGCAGCAGGATGTGCAATGGCATTTTATGTCCAGTTTGCATAGAAAAACATACAGGTTCAAGGCAAAAGAACATCAGGCCCTTCGTGAGAGATCCACGTCAACTGATTTTAAGGGCAGAATCCAGCTGCCTGAATGTGAGCACCTGGTGCCACTTGAGGTCCCTTGTGCTCTGCCACCCAGCTTCCAGCGCAACACAGACTTCCCTCCGCTCCTGCAGTACATCCTCCAGCCTGGCCAGGGGGTAGTGCATCTCTGAACGCCTATGCCAGGGAAACTGAACTGGGCCCTGACTGTCTATGTGGTAAAAGTGAAATTCTTCTTTGGTTTAAGACACCTAAATATAGCTATGACAGATGTTGTCATGGGAGACAAGTGTCTAAGCTTCCATCATCATCAGTGGAGCTCTAATCAACATAGTCAGGGGAGGTAAAGAGATGCCCAGCCAGAAGTTGTTTATTTTTTGGTGGGCTAAATCGCTATCTTAAGCATCAGGGAGCAGTAAGAGTGGGTCTGCTTGGGAAGGGGAGCTGGGATTCGAGGGTGGCAGCCAGGGCGGTGGCCTTGCTGACGCTGAGCACTCTTGGAGCAGCCAGGCAAGAAGAGCTGAGTAGATGTGGCAATGGGAATCAGCATTAACAAAGAGCCCTGTGATCCCTCAATGAGTCTGTGGTGGCAAGGCAGACCTGGGGCCAGGTCAGAAAGGCAAGTCAGGGAGCCAGGGCTGGGCTCAGGGAGCTGCGAGACCAGGCAGGGACACCCCTGCACTGCAGCTGTGTCAGAGACCAAGGGATAGAGCTCTCAAGTGAAGGAGGAGCAGGACGCCGCTGGGGATCCTCAGGGCCAGACAGCTGTACCACATCTAAGCTGGTCTTGAGCCCCGGCTGCCAAACTCCCAGGATTCAGAGGGAATTGCATAGGTCCCTGACAGCAAGCTTCATTGTCTGCACTGAGTAGGGGTTTGATTCCTCTGTCCAAGGATAGGCACCTTGTGCCTTTGGGATGTCCTAGTGTATCCCTCCCGACATTCAGCTGCTGCTTCAGAAGGGCTGGTGTCTCGTGTACGTCCTATGGCATATCTACGAGCCCTGAGCAAGTGCATTAGATTCTCTGAGGGATTTCAAGTGGCTATGATCAGGAGCTTAGACATCAGTCCACACCACAGAGAGTCCTACTTGTAGACACCTGCTTGTAATCTGCAGCTAAATCCCACTCCAGGTGTCCTGCCTCAGCTAACTGCCTGCAACCCCTCTGCCAGCAGCCCTGAGTGAGAAGCAGCTCCAGAGGCAGTTCAGCTCATTTTAGGTTGT
>NW_009617761.1:0-5884 GCF_000690535.1 Cariama cristata | reverse complement strand
GGAGGGACGGTGGCGGGGGCGTTCGGCACCGCGGGGCTTTGGAGGAGGAGAGAGCAGCCCTTGCAGTGCCCTGGCAAGGGGAAGAGAACGTTGGTAGTCAAAATGTTGCGTCTTGGCAGAGGTGTCAGAGCCATGCTTTGCTGCTAGGTGTGGTTCTTGTCACGCAGGCGATCCGCCGAGTTCACCTGAGGGTAATCTTGGGAGCCCAACAGTGCTTGAGAGCCGTAACGTAGTGCTAGACCGTTAACATTATGTTAACGTTTTGCTACTTTAAGTTAAAGAAGGTGTGTTTTTGTAAGGCATTTTAGGTTAAAAAGCTGCATAAGGATCCTTGCTGCCCAGCAACTGCCTTTGTTCAAAGTGCAATTGATCTGCAGTGAACTTTCATGTTCTGTCCAGCCGCAGTGAAGTGTATCTATAGTAGAAGACCTGTGTGGTCTTACGGTGCTACATGTGAACTGTTCATGAGCCCTATTTTACCTATCCTATTACAGTAGATTAATGTAATTAATTCATTCTGTTAGCTGCATTCTATTGACTTGAGTTTTATAGTTGATTATAACCTTTTTGTTAAGTCTTTCTCGTTGCTGGTATATTGATACGACCTTTTCTTTGTTTGGCTTTTTTGCTATGTGATGAAATAGGCCCATCTGCAGCCTTTTATGAGTTAGAGGGCTAAAGAAGAGGAGAGACACTATTGGGCTGCATATTGTCATTGAAACTGTAGGAACTTACTGTTTTGAGATGCCTTTTCCTCCCTCAAGTTTGGTGGAAATTGAAAACAGGGTAGGAATCAAGCATTGTGGTTAGGTGGCTGGAGCATATGGCCCATTGATTGGGAGCGGCTGAAGAACAGAGGGGTTTTCCACCTAGAGGAGGTGGTAAGGGATATCTAGTTGCAGTCCTCTACCACCTAAAGGTGGGAGAGGTATACAGAAGATGGAGCTCCAGTCTTCCCAGTTAGGAGAGGCAGGTTCCCTATAGGCACACATTCTCCCAGTTGAAAAATACATTCCTCATAAGTGCAGTGATTAACTGCTTGACAGATAGCAAAACAGTTTGTTCATAAGAATTAACATAAGGTGCATCTCAGCCTCTGAAAATCCAGCATCTCCTCCAGCTTATGATCCGTGTCTCTACCACCTCCCATATACTCTCCTTGTGTATTTTTGTGTGCCTTTTAGGTCCTGGATTTCTTTCTCCCCTGTTATGTTAATTTTTATGAACAAAACCGCTTTTGTGTCTGTCAGACTCAGTTGATTCATCTGTGAGGCTGAATGCTTGACATAAAGATTTCAGCATGAGCATTCTTGCTGCCTCCTCTTGAAAAGTTTCATCATAGTTGCCATCGTCTTCAGCTAGATTGTGTCAGCCAAGGGTGAAGGACAGGAAGATGGATAGGTGATGAATAATGAGCAGAGTGTTAAATAATTGGTGCTGTAACTCTAAAACAGTGAATACAGAAGTGGCGAGAACTAGCAGGGTGTGTTCGTGTAAGAGCACGAGCTGTGGAAGCTGTGTTTGTTCAGCCTGGAGAAGAAAAGAAGACTATGGGGGATCTGGTTGTAGTTTCCACTGCATAATGGATGGAGCCAGACTCTTCAAGGTAAAGTGTAGAGAATGGATTAGAGACAATGGCTGAAAGTGGTAACAAGAAAAATCCTGATGAGAGGAAAAAGGGAAAACATTTTCATAATGAGAGTAGTTAAACACTGGAAAAAAACTGCTCAGAAAGGTTGCAGAATGTCCATCCCTGGAGACTTTGCACAGTGATCTGAGTAAATTCCAGATCAATCTGAATTAATGTAACCTGATGTAGCTTTGAATTCAGCCTCGCTTTGAGCAGAAGGTTGAACTAGATGATCTCTGGACATCCTTTCTAACCAAACTGTTCTGTGATTTGAGAAATGGAGCCTTGACTTACAGCCTAAAAATACTTATGGAATTTAAGCAAATAGGGGATTTTTTTTTTCTTCTTAAATGCCCATTTTGCTTTTAGAAACTTTATTTTAAGGACAGGTAAACGCTGGTTTTACTTTTAATCTGCTACTTGTGTGATTAAATACTTACACATCTTTCCTGTGACAGGATTTGAGATCTCAATGGCCAAATAAGGCTCAGGTCTGCTGCATTGATGAAGTTCATAAGTATTTATAATAGTAACCTGGCTCAAGTTTTTCTTTTCTTCAGATAGAACATTTGTATCTTTTAGGAAAAATATAGCTGCTTTAAAACGTGATGATCATAACAGGCAGTCTCATTGTTAAACTGTTAAAACATACTGATATGTTGGTAATTATAAATTGTTTTCTGTAAGACTTGCAGTTCTCTTTTCTGCAATGACTGTGGAGTATCTGTATTTAGAGGTAGTGTTTTATTGCATTACTTCTCTAATAGCGAAAATTCAAGGCATGAAAAATGCTGTTCCCAAGAACGATAAAAAGAGACGAAAACAGTTGGCTGATGAAGTTGCCAAACTAGAGGCAGAACTTGAACAGAAGCACAAGGAGGAATTAAAGCAGCTGAAGGAAGCTTCACCTGAGCAGAATAAGGTAGGTACCTTAACTTTAGCTGAAGTTGTACAGATGCAATTTGTGTTAGGGCTTCTTTAAGTTTTAAAAATTATAGTCAAGTAACACTTTGAAGTATTTCTTCTTTTCCTTGCAGTCTTAGTAACTCTTTTCATCTTTGGAAAGTTTCAGCTGTTATGGTGGGCAAACATTGGTAGAAGGAGCATTTACAGTGGTGATGGTGGTGTTGTTGAGCAGTATTTAGTTTTACTCTTAAGGCTATGTCTCGGTAGCTCAGTCATCGTAAAGAAATTACTTTTTTTTTAGGTTCCCGTTACATTGTCACTCTGATTATCTTATGTAGGCTACTAGAGTATTGTTCGCATCCAATAGACATTTGACTGATACAGTGTGTTTTGTCTTGCAATTCTGCCAACAATGTAACTGACCATTTTGTAAGAAGAAACTTTCTGTGATGAGGAGAATTGTCTTAAATGCTACTGTTCTGCCAGGCTGGCAACATAGCTACATACTTAAATGCTTTCGGTTTGCTGTTTGATGGCAAACCACTTAATTTTTCTCAGAGGCTTATTCAAATTTAGTTGCGGGAAATATGACCACCTGAGTAGATACTATTAAATACTTGTGTGACATACAAAAATTCACCTATGTTTTAGCGCTTAATTAATAAGTAGAGTGTTGGAAACTCGTGTCATAGTGAATTTGCAATCCATAGACTTAATTCTGTATATCCAGTACTGAAAAGAGCTCTATTTGTATCATGTGCCTGAATTTAAGGACCATTTGTGCAAGTAGGCCTGTTCACATACTTTATCCTACCTGAACAAGAATAGAGGTTATGGCTAAATTGGTGCAGTACAGTTATCTGTGAATGATGCTAATGCTCCATGCTCATACATCTCCTTAAGTGTTTCCCTAACAGTATGTGTAGTTTGACTGTTTAAATCTTGTAAAGAAAAGAACAAAAACCTGTTTGCCTGAGGCTTTCTGGACTCTGTGTTTTCTGATTAGTGTCCTAACAAAGAGTTAAGCAGAACGTGCTTCTGTTTGAAAATGAGAGTGAAAACATTTCTGAATGACTTTTAGGGAAATTGACTTGATTGAGAAGCATCTGCTGAGAATCCTTGTGGAAAAAATAGTTTTCAGTTGTGAGAGTTATGACTCTATAACAACCTTCTGTAGTAGTTTTTAATCAGATGCTTCAGCAGATGATTAATGTGTACGCATTAAACATAGTGCTTCTATTTACCTGTATCTTAGATTAGTTTCAAGAGTTTGTTTTATTTTGCTAAATGAGCTGTCGAGACTTTACGATGGAGGACCTTTCAGACTAAAATTCTTGCCCTAGACATAGCTTTGCCTGAGAGGATTTTGTTTTGAGATGTATGGTTTGTTTCATTTCTCAGCTTTTTTATTTGGATTGAAGTATGTCCATGCTTCCAAGAGTGACATCTAGTTCATACTGTTATGGGGTTAGCTTTGTCATTTTTCTTGAATTTTCATTCCCCTGTCTTTTTCAACTGCTGGTTATGCTTTGGTGTGGAATGTGGAGCCTTCTGCTTTAATTGTCACAGAACTGATAATGGCTGTTTGCGTACTTCAGTTGGCTGGTATGGTGAGGAAAACTTTCCCTTTCAGCCAGTAAGCAGTGTTCATATTTCAGTGTGGAAGCTCGTAAGAGAACATATAGATCAAATTTGAGATGCACAGTTCATAATTGTCTCTTTCTTGAGACTACATAAAAAGCAATAAAATGCATGGCAGTGGTTTGGAATGTGAAATGCTTTACTTTTGGCTTTGATGAGTTCTGCCCTATACACAGATCTTTGGGGTTAAACTTCATAAATATACCCTGGAGTTGTCTCGGAACAAAACCTAAAACTGTTTCAGGGAATACACATCTCGACATCTTGGTTATAATTTATGCTAATAAGAACATTTAACTTTTTTTTCTTTTTAGACAGATTCTATAGCTGATGGGGTTGCAAATTTAGAGCTTGAAGGAGTAGAGCAACAGATTCAGCATCCTCGAATATCAAAAGCACAGAAGAGGCGGGTATGACTTAACACTTTAAAATTTTACAAATATTTGATTGAAGTTATATTCACTTAAACTTAACTGTAATAACCGAAGTTAAACAATTTTGCAGGGGACATTACCTGGCTAATTCAGTATTGATGCTCTACCTACTGGGTGCCTTGAAACTCTGTAAAGCTGCTACCTAGAGATATGTAAGCATTTTATAAATAGTCGTACGTTTTTACCCTCAGCCATAAGCTGAGAATCAGAATTGGTCAGGAGATGGGAATGAAACAAATGATGTAAAGCAAATGATTTTAAAAGAATTTCACTAAAAACACTAATAAAGAAATAAAGTAATTTAATTAAGATAACGTAAAATACTACATGCAAAATATGCAAGTAGTAGAACTTTACACATTTAACAAAAGAACATTAATTCTGAAATTCTTATAAATGTGTGAGTTGTTAGGAAACACTACCTGGTGTCATGCAGGTGTACCTGCATGAATGTTGGTTCAGGGCCAGAGGAGCACTGCTTTACTGCAGAGTCCACCCCCTGTGACATGATCACTACTGCAGAGGTGCCTTGTAACAAACATGGTAAAAAGATGTTCTTAATTCATCGCACCATGTCCAGGAAAACCAGAAACTTGTAGTCGAGTTTTCCTATATTGTGGTCACCTAAACCAGTCTGGTCTTGATTTGTGGTGAATTTTAAGTGTTCCTGTGTAACTTGCTGTAGGTGAACCTGCTTTGGCAGAGGGGTTGAACGAGATGATCTTCAGAGGTACCTTCCAACCCCAACCAATCTGTGATTCTGTGAAAGTGAAAAGATCGTTCTCCGTACTCATTCCTTTTTTATTGGCTTGTTTACTTTGACTCTTATTCGTTCATTAACTTCAGCGTAAACTTACAAAGCATTCTATAAAAGTAATTTTTATGTATTATTACATCCCCTGAGTATTCTCTGTATGTATTCTTAACCATCCTTTAGGTTAGAAGCAGTCTTTTGTGATGTATAGTACCTAACCTGAGGGAGTTTCAGTCTCATAACATGAGCGCCATTATGCAGTCATATGCGTAAGTGGTAGATCTCACACTTATTGTGAAAGAGCAGTATTTTCTGTTGTTTAATTAGAATTCCCATACTTGAGTTGTTTGCCAATGTGGTAAAATAGGTGACCCTGAGGAAATTAGTACTGTTAATAGTCTATGTATGAGTGTTTTAAAGTGTTATTTTGCATGTTAATGTAATTAAGATTTCTTCTGTCACTTAATTTTGGGTGTGATGTCAGAGGCAGTTAGGATATTCTATATATATTATAAGTAT
>NW_009617760.1:0-15196 GCF_000690535.1 Cariama cristata | reverse complement strand
GGTTTAGTGGGCATGGTGGCATGGTTAGCAGGTATGGTTGGACTTTATGATCTCTGAGGTGTCTTCCAACCTTAATAATTCTATGATTCTATGATTCTGGTAGGTTATAAACCATGCTGAGCGAGACCCTTCCTAGCTTAAAACCCTTATGCACTACCAACGAAGACGATTGTGACTGACAGCATAGAGGTCACCCTCATCTCCTTGCCCATTATCTCTCCCCAAATCCTACACTCTGAATAATTACCTTGTTCCTTATTAATCTGTTGATTCTCATCACTCAGGAGCTCTGGAAAACAAATCCCTTTTGTCCTGAATAGACTCAGAAATAAAGGTAGTTATGCTTGACCCTTTTTTAAGTCATTGGTCATTGCAGAGAGATGTGGGATTGTGTGGATTTTTTTAGCTTAGGCACTAAAGTCACATGCACCTACTTCCTCCAATCTGCTTGTGTTCCAAAAAAGAGCCGAACAAAAATACCAGAAAGGTATTTTTACCCAAAGGTAAAAGATGCAAGACAGAAAGACACCCAAGACACAAAACATACTTTGCACATAACTTTTTTAACCTGCTTCACTCGTAATCCGCTGTGCCTTAGAGAACTCTATTTCTCCTTATTTCCAATAATTGCTCAAGAACATCAGGCTGCTGTGGCATGGATAAAGGCCTTTAACAGCCACTAGCCCATCCGTTTCTCCTCCTGCATCTATGCTATAGAAATTGCAAGAATACCCAAAATAACCTTGACTTTCTTGGGGCTAAAAACACCAACACAAAAGTTTCACATCTTAGAAGCATTTACGTGCATAATTGTGATGTTTCTTTGTTTCACAGCTCTGATGCAGAAACAGAGAAGTGTATGTTTACTGCATCAAAAGAAGCAATTCCAAGATCCTGCTCTAGTATCCCATTATGTGGCAAAACCATGGATGCCTATTGCCTGTCTAAGCTGCTACCAAAGAGAAAACGAGACAAGTCAATGGGATAATGACCTGCAAGGCCACAGGTCTAACATACCCTGCCCTGGAAGTTCTGAAATACTTAACTGTGGATAGTAAACATGAAGAAAAAGCTGTATTTCTAAATGAGAACTCTGTACCTGATGCCCCAACACTCAGTAGAAATGTGTGTTAATGGAAACAGAAGTGTTTTTTTTTAACCCAACAGTGGACTATTCTTTCACCTGGTTTGGCTTCTGTCTCTGCAGTAACATCCTGATCCTCTCCTAAATAAGGATTTTGGATCAGACTGCGTACCATTCTGGGCAGAAGTTCACCGTTTTTCCTTCCCCTTTCACTCATGCTGTGCCTCCTTGCCCCACAGACCTACTCCAGTGCTCTCCTAGGCAATTTAGTTTCTATTCTGTGCCTGTCAAAGGCATCTCAACTTATGCAGCACAGCTGTAGCTGTCTCGGCCTCCATAGGATCAATAACTTATTACATGACCCGTTTTCCAGCAGTTGCCTTTCCTATATAAACCACCTGCTCATTTTACTCTGAAAACCTTGCTTCTCACAGCTCTTGGTAGCTGTTGTCCTCTGCCTGCGGCTGACCCGAGATGCTTGGTTCCTAACATATCCTATCTTTGGCAGCTCAGCTTCTCTTCCTCTCAGCATCTCTTCTCCTGTCCAGGGAATAAAAAGGGACTTTTGCCATTTATTGGTCCAGGATTTCCAGCTGGTCAGCACCTCAGCCAGACCAACAGCCACAAAAAAGTCCCACTCCGTGAGTCAACCCTGTTATGAATGCGTGGAGTTTCAGTGTTGTCAGCTGCGCATCGCTCTCACAGTATATTGCGAAAGTGCCACAGTTATGTCCGGGATTCACCGTGGACAGCACAAAGTCATGGCAAGTGCAACGCTCGACTCTGCCTGAGGTCAGTGCCAGGTACCTAAGGGAGGTATAAGAGGAGGGCAAGCTTGTAGTGGCACAGTTCCTGCCATGCTGTTTCCAGCAACCTGCAGTTCACGAACTTCCTGATTTTATTTCTTTTAGTTTGGTTAATCACATTTGAAACCTGGTAAACTATGAATCTCTGTGGAATCCTATGAAATGTGGCAATTATCATGGAATATCAATGGCAGCAAATAATTAACTCAGTTACCGCTAAGCATAGCAAGTCATGCTTTTTCCTCCACTCTCTCAGTCATGAACGCAGCCCATTTGTGAGTTACCTGAGGCTACGGCTGCCACATTTTGTCTTTGCTGATATGTTCAATAGCTTGGGATGCACTGTGCTAAACAGATAAAATGTTTTGAAGCAAGTGGTTTGGAAAAAAAAAAAAAAACCAACACCACAACAAAAAACCACAACACAGTTATATAACAACTGAGAGGGTAGGGAAATAAAATAAAATAAACCAAAAAAAATCCTGAAAGTGTAGAGTTCACTTAGATTGGCCACTTCCATGCTAAACTATCAACACAACAAGAATGTTTCAGACATCATGTAATAAAGTAATAAGGGTAAAGAGATACATACATTATTTTAAAAGTCAGTGTTATTGGCTTCAGAAGTTGAAACAACTTGAGCCCCAGACAAGCTGAAAAAAGATCCACTTAACAGTTTTTAAGAAGAATATGAAAAGTACAGATGATTGGAAAAGATCCAAATTTCAGAAATCCCACCCATCTGGCTTTTTCCTTATGCCTGCAACACCTACGTTGTGGTAGATTAAACTTTGTACTAAAACAGTCATGTTGTGTTATGTACCTCAGCTTCAGGGCCTAAGAACGCTCCCTCAGTACTCATTTTTGCTCTGCTTAAATTAATGGTTTGCTTCCTTGGAAAACAAAGCATAGAACTACATGATACACAGTAAAAATTTACAAATGCCAGAGGTTAAAAATTTGTGAGGATCTGACACTGAGTACTTCAGCAAAGCTGAACACTGGCTACAATCGCTCACGTTGTGGGTTTCCATTCTTAACATACTTTCTTGTCCAGTACCAGTCTAAACTCATATAAATGCCTGGCATCTGCAGCATCCTGTATGAAAGCCCAAAAGTCCTTGCACTGGTGTTAGACCTGCCACCTTCTACCTTAACTTGATCCTCTTTAGCTTTTGTGTTGGAAGAGACAACAACTATTGATACATATGCTCTCTCTGCATTGCAGCCATGATTTCATAGACTGCTTTCATATCTTCTGCTAGTTCTTCAGAAAAACTCCCAGCTTACTTCTCATTCTTTGCATGGAAGCTATTCCATAGCTTCGAACATCCTTTTTGTTTTTCTCTAAGCTGTTTCCTATTCTATCAGATAATTTTTTTTAATTAGGAGGACTACACCTATACACAGTATTTAGTATTTTAAGACCAGGAATAAATCACAGACATACACAATAGCATAATTATATGGGGCTTTTTGGTTTCTTTTCCTCTCATAATTATTCCTTTTTTAAAAAAAAAAACAAACATGTTTTGTTTTAAACACAGTAAAGAGCATACTTCCCTTCTTCGCTCACATGCAGGGTTTTTTGTGACTGAAAGCTCTGTGATAGATGCTTGGTTGTCTTATATTACTGTACCATGAGCACGTCCCACACGACATATCAACAAATGTGATATAAAAACAACAGTCAAAAAATACTGAAGTTTCATATAATGTGAAAATAGCTTCTCTAGAATCCAGATTCTAGGATAAAAAATTTGGCCAAAAATGTTTTTGAAACATACTGGCATACATATACATATACACACACACATAAACATACGTAGGCACAATTGCAGGGCTCACGCTACTCCCATTTTGTACCAAAACCTCCATTGCTGTCAGTTTGATTCTTCACATATCTAACCTCTGGCAAAAATAAGATTTTTTAAGAAGTGTACACATCTGTTTATCTGCCTTGACTGACAAATGTGGGGGGTAAAATATCACCAGGTATAATTCCACTGACTCCAATAGTTCTGTGCTGTGTACACAATTTGACCTTATATACATTACAAATATTTAAGTGCATTATATTTGCAAGGTTATGAACGTTTTGAATATTCTGAAAAACTCAGAGACAAATAAAGGCAAATAGCAAGACAGGCAAAGGAGTGAGGGAACATCCAATTAAGGATGTCAAAAGGATTTAAATGCTCTGCTTTCAACTGCTAGAACCACTTATGTATTTGGAAACCCTGGCTGAAAACTTCTCCACCCTCCTTTAAAACCCATCATTAAATGTCACCGCTGTCTTTGACTTCACTCCGAATACACCATGCTTTCATTTCTGCTTAATGGAAATATATTTAAAGCTACTTTTAAAACACATTTTCCAGAAAGTATCTTAACATAAGAAGCATAAATTGGCAATTAAAAATAACTACATCTTTTCTTTCCCTCAGATAATTTTAGTTATATTCCAGCTTTTTAAAGTTTACAGTTTAAAATGGTGAACCTATATTTAAAACACAGCTGACATTGTCCCATGTTGAATAATGTGACACAGAATAATTTTAAACTGAATTGTAAAAGATTTTGATTGACTGTTATATTGACTCAGTATGTTCTGATGTATATGGCGTGTTGAAATATTTCTTTAAATTCTTTGGATTCACAAAACAACAGAAAATGAAACAGTCATATCAGTCCAATCTACTGTCTATACAGGGAATAATACGTGTACGCTAGTACTTCATTCAGATACCATGAGATTTTTTGTGATTTGATATTTCTTGCTTACCAGTGCACGAGGGGATAGATTTATAACCTGCTGCAAGGTTAAAACCTCCAAATGAAAATCTGTAGACACGGTGTAATGAAATATTTTAATATGAGTATTGCTTATGGGAGAATATTTCCTGCTTATTAAAAATATTTCCTACAAAAGGTGAGGGTTTTTTTTGTTTGTTTGTTTTTATTAGATGGTTACTATATGAACTAGCCCTGTCCTTTGCTACCGTGACAATCCATTTTAGAGAAAAATGATTGGACTAGGTCCTTGATCTATAATACATTCTTATAGTATTTTAGACCTTCCACCACTTTGCAAAAGATGATGAAAATCATGCAGCACATCCTTTATAACCTGATTATACTAATAAGCCTTAAGTATAAATACATATTTTCTGTAAAAGAGTACCTAAGATAATTACAGTGGCTACAGTTCTTAATTACATGTATCTACTTACTTATCTCTGTGATTATGAACATTGGATACTAACTTAGGCTAGCCTGAAGATGCCAGTTGTTTCATCAACTCAAAAAAAGCAATTGGCATTAATCATTGGACGATTATAATTTGCCTGCATTTTACATCTCTGCATCCACATTTTAAACTAACATCTGCTCACTCTCATGCCTTCGCCATATTCTAACTTTTGTTTGCTGAATTTTGCCAGCACTGCATTTTAGTTTCATTTACTTATGGTGTTGTTCCACATCTCCTCTCAATATTTTAGGGGCTGAACACCTCGGTGATGGATCTGTAAGCTGAATCTCTTACTCCAGCAAAAGAGCTTGGCTTCATCGATAGTTATCAGACAGACTTATCTTCTCTTCTGGCATTTCTCCTTGGGTGATCTCCTGATGCTTGCAACGCCTTGTACCTTGTTCCTGCTTGTAAAGCGTGGATAATGATTCTTTCCTACAGTGTGAAGAGCTTTGAGATCTGCATACAAACAATACATTTATAAAGCATGATCTCACTTTCAGACGATTCTCATGTTCAAAGTAAACAATTTTGCTCTTTTATCTGTAAAGGAATTTAGGATTCAGGGGTCAATGGCAGTGAAACGAAATAGCTTCTTTTCTCAGAATATAAAATTCCTCCAGTCAATTAACAACAAACAAGCAAACAAAGGTTTAGGTAAGCAGAATTTAATACCCAGCCTGGAATTTTGTCAGGACTGAACTGACCTGTCTATGTCTAAATTCTTTTTTCTAGCAGCAAATAAGCTGGATCTTTACGTTGGATGTATTAGCAAAAGACAGCAATTCTGGCTGTTGAGCAGTGACTGATTCAGAGCTAAATGAGGAATAAGAGTTTATCTGCTGCTACTAGATTACCCTGTGAGGTAGCAGATCCTTCATCCAAGTATTGACCTGGTTTTATCCTATTTCACTAGTTTAGACAGGAAAGGTTACAAATCCAAAGTTTTCAGATAAAAATTGGATACCAAATAAGACTCTGCAAACTGTAGAGACATTAAGTCCATCAAGACTCTAACAGATGTTTGTGACTGACAAGCTAGGCTTATGAAGTTTGTAAATTTGGGTTTGGTTAATAATTAGTTAAGGAAAGGTCTTCCACTGAATTATTCTAGCAGCTTTGTATAACTTAGTATGATAGAAATAGTGAGACAGTGAGACTGATTATTTTGACCTTTAATTTAACATCAGCAAAATAAAGTAAAAAGGAGTAGGAATACTCTTTTTTTTTTTTTTTCCTGAATTCATCTGTGTGTACAGTAGTTGCTGACCTAAAAAAAACCTACACCAACATTTTTTTGGGAAAAGCTTCAAGCAACCTCAGCATCACTATGCAAATTTCAGTAAAGCATCTGTTAAGTAAGACTCAATTACGGAACTGACATGATATTATTTTCATAATAACAAATCTATTTCTCAACTTCTGTTAAAATGAAAGTCTGACAGTTTCTCTGCTTTGATTGTCACAAGACTACCGGTATAGTTCTGGGACAGTGGACTCTTCTGAGTGCATACAACTCTAGTACTTAAACTGCTTCATTAAGAGATTCAGAAGTTGTTCTGTTATATACCTTTTTGTTAGTAGAGCCGTAGCATAGTAAAGACTACAGGTATTAATTCAACACAGTTGATGCTACAGTTGTCAGGTGTAAAAAATATCCACTTCCTTACTCCTATTTTGTGTTACATTTGACAGCATTATCCATGTCAGGACAGCTTTATTTTAGAGCACTCCTTGGACATTATTTCACCAGCACAGTAAACTGTCTTTCCTTAACCATAATCCTTTACATTTTCAACACAAACCATTCTTGCCTTCTACTCTGTCACAAAATGGTAGAGTAGAATAAAATCATTCCTGTTCCACCTATTTACGTAATTAGGAGCTCCTGCTGAGACATTTTTTAATTCCCAGGTGAGTGACGTAGGGACTGGGAACTATACCAATTTTCTTGTACAGTTTTATAATCTGCAGCTCCATAAAAGCTGTATGGAAGGATAGCAGGTATGTATAAGTCCCATCAAGGAGGACTTTCATTCACTTACAAACATGTACTAAAACATCTACTATCATTACTCTTATTTTTGAATGCAAGCTTCGAACTCAGAAAATGTACTTACTTTCAGCTAAAAAAAAGAAAAAAAAAAACCCAAATAAAACTACACTTGAGAAGAAACTTTAAACCCCAGTAACTTTAAAAGAATTTTGTGTGTATAGTTGAATCACATTTCTCTCCTGCCTTCAGACTTAGCTTCCTACAAACTCTGAGGCTGTACTTGCAGTTACAACTATGTGTTTTTAAATACTTTGGTGATACAGGGCTGCATAAGAGGATACTCTCTCTATATTCTTTTTTTTATGACACAGGTTAACCACCAAGTTCATACTAATCTTGATTGGACAGTAGCAGCATGCTTTCAATCTAAGTGCAAAGTCTGACAGATTTTCAGATTATCAGGACTTAAAGAGTGACTATTAAAAACAAACTAACTAAAGGAAAGCTAGTTAACATTTTAAAACATTAGAGCACAAACACATGGCTATACCAAAATGGTCTAACCCAACATCTTATCTGGTCTAAGCAAAGCTAGCATTGTTACTAAGATCTATTTCAAGTTACATCAAGATGAAGAGGGTGAAATACAGAGTAGTCATGTAATTGAGCCTTCTGTGAGAGTCTTTGATGGCCACAGTTACGGCACTCTCAGAATTGAAGTAAGAAATTCTGGAAGTCAGGGGAGGAAGATGCATTTTGTAGTTCCTTCTTCCCCAAAAGTACGTACAAAGATGCGGAAAGACAAACAGGAGGTCTGGAGTAGCTATGGGCTACTGTAAGAGGGCAAGGCTGTTCCCGGCATCGCTGCACAGAGAGGCTCAGGACAGATTTCACTCTGTCCATGCAACCCTGCCAGAGCTAATCTTAGAACCGGCAAAGCAGGTTTTTTTGTAGGAGACATCTGTCTCCCTTCTCCCCTGTCATGAGCTCTCTCCTCGCCCTCACTGAGTACAAGGGTCCTGTCTCAAGCATTGCCACATATGCTGCAAGCTCAAGCGGAAGCTCCCGGCTTGGCAAGCGCCAAGTTCTAGCTCCCCATGAGGCTCTATAGGTACATATTCAAACAATAACATCTACAGATTAAAAATACAAAGTTCCCTCACCATATTTTTATGATAAAGTTGAAAGCAAACAGACTGGCAACACTCTCCACGTTCCATACCTTAGAAAACATTTTTCTGTTCCTCCCATCACAGATATTTTTCATCTCTTTTCTTTCAAGACCAAGCTAGCCCCTGTGACAACACACCTGAGGCTTTCTGGCCTGCTGCTGCTGCAGTCATTACGTAGCCTAAGGCAACTTCCCGAGCCTCAGTTACACTGAACTTCAGCCTTCACCAGCCTTCCTTCATGTGTTACCATACCCTTGCCAACTAGAAGACCTCTCTAAACTTACCCGTTGCTGCTTTCAACAGAGACGAGAGAAGAGCTCGGAGATGGGAAGACGCCAGGGAGGTGGTGGTAGCAGTAGTGAGTTGCCAGGTCTCTCTCTGTGGGCATTGCTATTTAGTTTTTCACATCATCCATAGTCACAGATAGACAGCCTTTTCCTTTATCCTCTCACTTCATTGCTGACATCCACCATGTCCTTAAAAAACTACTTGAAGTCCTCCAGCCAATAATCTCAACCCTAGTTTTCCATTAAAAATAGAATCTGATTAGTTGCCTACTCTAAGCAAATTATTCCAGGCTACACTAGTGCCAGAAAATTAATATTATTAGTCTCTGTTCCTCTTCCCCCAACAGTTTTTAGTATCTCTATTCCTTTTCATATACTTTTTTCAAAAATTTGTAAAAAGTGCCCTATTTTTTTTAACTAGCAATAATTTTCCTAAGAAACACAGACTCTTGATCTTGCATAAATGGCACTCCCTTTCAGTGTGTCCTACTGCCAGTACTGGATCACACCCTAGCAAAACAACTCAAAGATTTTAAATTAAATCTTAGGCATTAAAAAAAGAAAAAAAAAAAAAAAAAGAGCAAGAACAAAATTATAGACTAGCTATAAGGGAAGAAACGGATGCTTCTACAAAGTGTTTGTGAAGTGTTGTTTAATATTCTAGCTAGCAAAGATATGATTCTAATTAAAACCGTTGTTATTGATTTTGTTTATTACAGACTGTCTATGAATAAACTATGAATGCAGTCCTATTTTCCAAAATGCAAGATACCTATTACTGTATGTCCCCTCCTCCCCAAAAATACTTTTACTATAAGCAGACAAAACCTTCCACAGCCATTATTCTGGCTTTCAAATAATTCTCAAAAACAAAAAAAAAAAAGCCAACAATAGAAGTATATGGACAAATTATCAGTTTCCCTACCAATGCAAATTAGTTTACTGAAAACATATCTATAGAAATTAATTTAGGTAAACAATGGTTAAAAGTCAATCAGATTATTTTTATGAAAGACATACGTTACTATGTATATTAAAGCTTTCTATTGGATCTAGGCATGGCACTTCAGTCATTCATCATGACCATACCTAAGAGCATTTAATATCACCTGTCACTGGGGGTAAATGCTGAATGCTTTATCATTTCAAAATGAAGAACACTGGGTCACACTGTCATTCTTCAATGCATGGAAGTATAGAAGTTTTCTACTTCAATGACCTAAGAACAAGAAAGTACCCTCAGTTTTCAAGGTAGAGTACGCTCGGTTTTCTACAGTCTCTCTACAGTCTTCCAAAAGTAAAGTCTTAAACCACTGGAGGTTTTAATCATCTTAAATATTTGATCTTTTAAATATAAAAATAAGCTATAATGATGAAGTAGCTTCCTGGTGGGGCATGCTTCTTCCAGCTGTGAGAGAATTATAATCATGTCTCAAACCTCCTTCCATATACTCCATGTCTCCTCAACAGAAATTTTCCCTTCTCTCCTGCTTTCTGGGAAAAGAAAATGGAGGTCTTCAGTTATTTTCACATTGCCATCTTTTATTATGTTCATCCCTATGCAAAAGCAAAGAGGCTATTTCACAACAGGAACTCAGATACTGGTGAACTGTTGCTCTAGTCCGTTCCAAGCCGACTCATCCTTTTTTATGGCTGTGGCTAAAATTCAGTTATAGTAATTTCCTTTTAAAATGGTGAATCAAGTAGATAACATAACCCACTGTTCAAGCACATGAATAAATCAAGTGATGTCAGATCTCACGTTACAACACTTGCTCCTACCTCCATCACCCTCAACCCAAGAGGACTACATGTTAGATGTAAAAGATTTGTAATGCCAAATGCTGTAACCTTTAGTCAGTTTTCATGTTGGTTTTAATACAGTAATAAGTACGATTCCCGTGAAATGTTCCGTACAAAAGCACTCAACTAAGAACTGTTCTGTACTACAGCATGTAACTATCAGAGCTGACACTTGTAATGCAGCGTGTCTCCATTCCCAGCAGCCCTCCAGCTGCCTTCGGACGCAGCACCAGACCCCAGCATAGTGGCTGGCCAACAGCAGCAGTGGGTTCGATGGCCCACATCAAAAAATTAAACTATTTTTAATTTTCCCTTGCCTTTTCTAAAGCATAAACAGTACAGTAATACATAGGTAATATATTAATCCCATTAGTGCACGTAGTCAAAGAACTGAGACAGCACTTTACCTATTTCTTCTTATTTTTCCTCTTTTGTCTTTTGAAATTGTGGAAAAAGAACTGAAGTCTTTTTTCAGTGGGCCTGGATTAACTCCACTTTCATTCAGATATCTAATTGCAACAACTAATTAGGAACTTAGCCCAGGTCCCTTCCATAGCAAACAGAGGCTGTGCACTGACACCCGTTTGTTGCATCTACATGTTCACAGTGCTCCCTGGTTTGGATCTCTCCGAGGTTAGACTCAGAGGTCAAACCTGTGTTTGGGACTCTTACCAGACTCTTATCTGGGCTTCCTTTATTCCTGGAAAGAAATAGTGAGCAAGTCATCAAATCTAAAGCTCATACCTAAAACAATGAACTGTGTTCTGAAACTGCCTGTTTCTCTTCACTGGTGAAAAACGTTGATTAACACATACATAAATGTTTACAATGTAGACAAAAAAAAGGATAAAAGCTGAATCCCACAACATAATCTCTGTGCAGCCCTTCTAAACATCAACAGCAGTACCATAATGGTAAATTATTACTATTATTATTCAAATGTAAGCGTGCATTTAAGGTGTGACGTTTTCACACAGTTTTGCCATCCTCTCTTTTAGATAAAAAGCACCAAGCTAATGTGATGGGTAAAATGTTGTGGCTTATGAGTATTACAAGTCTAAACAAAAAAAAAAATCCCCATTGTTATTTCTGTATCAGCTTCTACTACTGTGGGTAAAAGGAAGGAGAAAGATTGACACTGAGAAGATTCAAAACTGATCTTTATTTTCTCCATAGCCAAACTTCACCTGAATTGTTTATTGCTGATACTGTAGCAGAATATACCACACTTCCAAGAACAAGTCCAGCATTGGCTATTTCTGTTTTCTTCACAGAAATGAAAAAAAGAGCATTTTCAGGGTAAGTTTAGAAGTAAAGAATGGAAGCAGGCACACAGAGAAAAGCAGAGGTCAGCGCACTTGCACCGGGAGGGGGGTCTTGGTAGCCAATGCAGCACCGCGGAGGGGGAAGACAGCAGAGCCTTGCCGGCGGTGGCAGGACTCTCCCCCACCACCGCCACAGCTCAGCAGCACAAGTAAAGCAAGGGAAGGCAAGAAAAGAGAGTTTGCAAAGGAAGTGACAGGAACAGGAGTTCCTGCGGAGTGTTGGGAACAGGAGGAACAGAGATTAGGGGACCTGGTGCTAAAGTAAAGAGCTTATGTTAAATTTTAAACACATGGGAATTTGTTCATGATATCCCTTCTGAGCAGTCAGCATAATCTCTGAGTAGTGACTCCCAGCAGGGCATAAAGCCTATATGTGTAGGAGAGACTACATGATGGATTACATCAACACTGATGTGATTAATTCAGGACTCACTTGTAGAATTTTTCTCACTATATGACTCGTATTTCAGCCCCTCAACCAGTTTATATCTGCTAGAATTACTGCAGTTTCTTTATCTAACAGAAATCAAACTACTCGTTTTCAGAGATGGAAGTTTTAACAATATTAAAAAATCTCTGTTAATGTTTTTAAACACCTGAGCTTATCTAGCAGATTTTGTTTTCTTGGTATGATGTATTTGTTGTCTCTGATATTTACCTTGTAACTTATTGTTTCAAGCGATGTTGTGGGACTTCACAGAATGAGATTATTCAGAGAAAAAACAATACCAAAAAACCAGGCACACATAAACACACTAAGAGAAACTTATGTGTTAAGGAAAACTATTACTTCTCTCCTCTTGGTAGTTAAAAAGGGGTGATTCAGTATTGGAAAGGAAAATCCAGTTCTATTCTGAGGAAACAGAGTGACCTTTTCAGTTCATATATGATAGACTGACTTACTCTTACTGTCAGTTTCTCCTTTCAGATTGTCAGAAAATACCTATAAAATACAGTGCAAATGTAATAATTTAATCCTTACTATGCGGAGTAGCTGAAACTGGATCATGTCCATAATAACAACAAATTATACTAATGATAACATCTGATCTGTAAGATCAGCATGTTGGAAAAGATGAGAATGTGTTACAGAAGATGCCTGAACAAGTCTACTGCCTGAATTTCCAGAAATGTATGAACCGCTGCCACGAAAAGTGAGATATCACTCCCACAGGAAACTTCGGCTTTATTTTGGGAGCTCCCTCCTTGTTGGAAACAGTGTAGGAGACAAAAGTTCATTTTATTAGTCAAACACACAATGATTATGATCAATAAGTTGTGGCTGTGAAATAGGTCAAACACCAGGATATATTAGGCTAGTTATCTGCATCCTGGTGATACGCAGAAACACAGACCTAGTTACTAAATTTCATCTGTTCCTCAGTCAGGCCTTAGCTGCAATTAATTGTGTTCAAGAACCAGGAGTATAAATTTGGTACTGGTGCTAGAAATGCTATTTAGAGTGACTTGAGAAATGAAAAGCTTATTTTTACAAGAAAGGCTGAAAAATTTTACCTTGTCCAGACTAGAACAGAAGCTGAAAAATACACTGGGGATTAATATAAGGGAAGAGAAGATCTGTACAAGTTTACACAAATAAGTGATTATACATAAATTCATCATGCATAAATTCAGGATGTAAAGCAGAAGTGAGAATCTGGAAAAGCCCTGTGAACAGTGGGAAAAAGAACCTCAGAGGTTTTCAGATGGTGCTTGGTCACATCATGAAAGAGATCTTTGGAAGCCCCAGCTCCCTAGCACAGGACAGAGCTCCTCTCAGAATACTGACCTGGCTCTCCATAATCAACTTATTTGCATTTATAACCTTTCATTTATAAAACTGCACATATCTTTATTCGTATCTTAAAATGGTTATGTTATTGTCATTTGTATCTTAAAAGCGTTCATGTCTTTAAAACACGAAGGAGCCTTTACTCATTCCTTTTGCCTGTGTTTGGCAACATGGTTTGAATGGCTCCTGGAGATAGTAGAAAGAAAGGGAACACTGTCCTCGAAAGCAGGTCTGAGGGGGAGCGTGAGGGGTGGTCCCACCAACGGGATGGGAAAGGGCAGTGCAAGCATATTGCCTCTCCAATACCAAAGGTGTGGTTTACGATCTGTCTAACCTGGCAAACGAAAAAGTTATCTTTAGCTGTCCTCCTTCCTCCTGCTTGTGATGGCAAAGGAGGTTTTGGGCTTTGCTGCAAGCATTATACTGCTCACTTTTAAACCTCAGAAGGAGCTTCTCTCTTCATAGCAAGCTGGTTTTAGAAGGTCGTCTGTGTTTTGACGCCTCTCAGCAGTTTAATGATCATTTGTGGAATTTAAGTCGTTGTAACCAGGCACATACCCAGTACAGGCAATTCAATAGAAGACCTTATTATCTGGAATCGCTAATTGTACAGATTAGCAGTTTGTTTTACTCTCTTACCTTACTTAAATAAGAGCATAAAGAGGCTGGAGCTCTTGATGCCCAGTAAAATGAGCAGGTGTTCCCCATTCTTCAACTGTTTAGCTCTCTATGAAGGTCACACCTGCAGCGATAAGGGGATGAGAAATATTTGATGGAGGCTGAGATTAAGAGCAATTTGTCCTGGAAGATGACCTGGGTTGAGTGAATAGTCCTTGGATAGTTGAGATGTGATGATAAATAGGCAACCTGGTTAAATCCTTTTGTTACTGTCAAACTGATCTACAGACAAACAATCTTTTGGGGAATAAAATAATGATTTCAACAAGTATGGAACAGTAAAATATATTTTCTCCTGGAATAAAAAAGATTGGTCTGCAAAAGAAAACACTTGTACTAATAAAGACAAACTCTTCCTAATTTTTAATTCTGCCATCTTCACTATTCTAAATGCTGAAGTTTTACTAATTTCTTCCTTTTGCTTCATCTGTGAAAGGTGGTATAAAATTGATTGATCAGGAAAGTTTTCTAACCTTTGGGCCAAAAGAAGTTTGACCAGTTTAAGAAGTTTCCTTTCCTTGTTAGATCGCCCCCAAGCACATTTGCTAGTAAGATCTCAATTCCAACATCTAATGGTCTAAACCTAACAGCAATTCTCACTACTACCTGCTAACTTCAATGACTCTTTTGCATTTGTCTCTCACAGTCAGCATCTGTCCCGAGAAAACATCAAGTTGCCTATCCAGACTTTGAGAAACTCCTCCTGGGTGACCAATGTGCCTTTGGGTTTGCCGGGCATGGATCGCTGTGCTGGAGTAAAGAGGGCATGGACCCTCCCCATCCCTTCTAACACAATGCCTCCTTTGCGCCAAAGTTGACAATGTCCATTTGCCTTTTGGTCGTGAAGACGACCACCCAAGAATTGCATGCCTCTAATGTCCATTTGCCTTTTGGTCGTGAAGACAACCACCCAAGAATTGTGTGCCTCCGGTGGGTGCTGTATTTCCCCAAGTGCTCATAGAAACATAGATTCATTTGGGCTGGAAGGGACATTTAGAGG